>NC_052146.1:85671180-85940191 GCF_902713615.1 Scyliorhinus canicula | reverse complement strand
CCTCCAGCGCCGCTACCCCCCTCCAGCGCCACTACCCCTCCTCCAGCGCTGCTACCCCCCCTCCAGCACCGCTACCCCCTCCAGCGCTGCTACCCCCCTCCAGCGCCGCTCCCCCTCCAGCGCCGCTACCCCCCTCCTCCAGCGCCACTACCCCCCCTCCAGCGCCGCTACCCCCCTCCGCCCCGAACCCCCCCTTCCCTTCCCTTCCCTTCCCCCTCCAACACGCCACTTCCGCAGCGGCTGAAACTGACGCGTACAGCGTCACTCCGCTGCTGGCCCTTTCGGGACGGCAGATTTAGGCCTAAAAAGCAGGCCCGGTGTCACCAGCGCCGCTTTTGCCCGCCGGTAATGGGCGTCACGTAAGTCTTCGGTGAATTTCGCCCCGACGTGTTTGAAACAAACCTGTTGGACTTTAACCTAATTTTAAACATGTTCTTGATGTAATTTAACCATTAAACTGTTACTGAGATGTTGGGTGGAATCTTACGAAAATGTTTTCAAAGTATCTGTTCAGGTGAGAAAACCGGGGAGAATCCGCTGGTGCCGACGACGAAACATTCACTGAATATTGAGCCTCTTTAACAAAATGATTTTTTTTCCCTCGTGATTCACACCCCGCTCGGAAATGGGCACACACCTGCACGGTGCTCATCATGTGGTCACAGACGACCTGGACATTGAGGAAATGGTATCCCTTACCGCTTATAAATGGCACCCCATGCTGCCATGGAGACCACAGTTGATGACAATTGCGGCTGGGGCATGTTTGGCATGCGGGGGAAGCCCATGGCCCTGGTGTCCTGACTTATTTGGTCCCGGTCCAAGTTGATGTACATGTGGGCCCTCGCAAATGCTATATCTGTGACCTCCCTATGCATTTGTGCGCGGCAGAGTGGGATATGTCACACAGGTTACTCGTGCAGCCCTGAACCGAGTCATTGGCATAGAAGTTCAGAGAGACAGTGACTTTCAGGGCCACGAACAATAGGTGACCCCCCCCCCCCCCCCCACCCCCGCCCCCAGTCCATGTGGTGCCAACTCCTGCGTGACCTGGCATAGGTGGTCCACCACCCCTGGGACAGATGCGGTCTTCTCTGCCACTGGACCTCTGACATCAGAGGGTAGGAAGTTCTATGGGTGCTATACCCGTGGCCAAGGATTCGCCATGTTTGGTCTTGTTCCCAGAAGAGAAATGGACCCTACCTCCCCTTCCTCTGCAGGACACCGGTGTCCTAGCTACATACAGTGGCACGTCCAATGTCGCTGCTGCTGCTTGGTCACAATCAATTGAATTGCCAACTCGACTAGCTCCATGATTCTTCAGAATCATAAGCTAAAATGAAGAGAACATCAAAGTTGTCACACTCCGTACCTATTTGGGTACACTGAGGGAGAATTCCGAATGTCCGATTCACCTAGCAAGCATGTCTTTCAGGACTTTGTGTTCAATGGGGTGAATAACACCCCCCCCCCCCCCCCCCCCCCCGCCCCCCATGGTGCACAATGGACACAGAAGGTTTAGAGGGTGCCATGTACAATGTATGTTCCCTCTCCAGGGACACCCGACCGCAAACGTAGCCGTGGAAGAGGGGCAGACAGTCAGGTGGGACAACCCTCTCGATCGCCTGGTACCTCGACCTATTGATGGCAAGTTTGAAATTGGGCACCAAACAGTGGCAAACTCATGCATTGCAATGCTGTTTTAACTGCTTAATTGGCACAATTGACTCATCAAGGAAGGGTCAGGGAGCTCATCAGGAAACTGGTTTTGCTTTGTGGCAGGCCACAGCTAGAGGGCTGGTGCAGTTCTGGAATCCACATTATAGGAGGAATATGAAAGCACTGGAAAGGGTGCCGAGGAGATCTACCAGCATGTTGCCTTGGCTGGAGAGTTTTAGTTATGAAGAGAGATTGGATAGACTGGGGTTGTTTTCCTTGGAGCAGAGGAGACTGAGGGGGGACATGATTGTGATGTATAAAATTATGAGGGGAATAAATAGAGTAGAGTAGACAAGAAGAAACATTTCCCCTTGCTGGAGGGATCAATGACCAGGATATATAGGTTTAAAGTAAGGCAGGAGGTTTAGAGGGGTTGTGAGGAAAAACGTTTGATCCAGAGGGTGGTGGGAGTTTTGAACCCGCTGCCTGAAAGAGTGCTGGAGGCAGAGATCCTCGTAACATTTAAGAAGTATTTAGATGTGCACTTGTAATCCCAAAGCCTAGACGGCTATGGTCCAAGTGCTGGAAAATGGGATTAGAATAGTTAAGTGGTTGTTTTTGACCAGCGCAGATGCGATGGACCAAAGGGCCTTTGCTGTGTAGTATGGCTCTATGAGTCGATAGGTACACTTGATTCATGTGAAGACTGCAATTATCATGTCAGCTTTATCCTTAGAGGGCACCCTCATTCCTCCATCTGAATGGAGAGTGGATTAAAGAAGCCTTCCAACTGGAACAGCCAGTCTCCCAGAAACTAATCCCTGACAGCCTGGCCTTAAGTTCACATCCCAGTAGCTCTCTGTCACAACCTATGTATTAAATCAAGGCTCCGCATAACTCTGCAACTAAGGTGCTAGAAAACGCTCACATACTTCGCTCACCCCCATCTGTTTGACCTGCCTGCACACCAGGCTCTTAGCATGAAGGTGACTGGCTGCACAATATGACCTCTTCCACCATTCAACCAGTTGTCACCCTGCTGGTGGGATAACACAAGGCCTACCCAGTGAGGAGACCCACAATAGTGGGAGAAACAGGAGAGGGACCACCGAGCCTATCGCTAACACCAGTTCCACAGCCATCGGTACCCCTATTGGTAAAGATGGGTGGTGAGGATAGAGGCTCTCCACATCACAGGCCAGGTCTCTGATGGGGACAGGGGTACAGTGCGGAAGACATCATCTCAAAAGACTGGGAGGGGTGAGGGGGGGCAGTGGTGGAATGTTAAGGGAGACACAGAAGCACAACTCAAAGTGACCATATAACCATTGGATGGTCAAGGCAATCCTCATCTTTCTGACATTCTCTGTCGCTCCCCCCTTCCCCTGCAGAGAATAAATTTGGGCCAAAGCCATTTAGGCTCGCTGTCTACCTCATCTGAATCCTGTGTCGATTCCCTTAGCCATGAAACGCTGGGACTGGGACATGTTCCTCAGTGAGTGAGCCTTGTCCCTTACTGCCTCTGTCATGTCCCTCACTACCTCGGCCATGTCCCATTGTTACTGTGACACGTCCCTCTGTGACTGGCCAAGATCAGTTTGCACCCAGCCAATGCTTTTGATGCCCTCAGCATGACCCTTTGTGAATGGGCCAAGCTCTGGAGATCCCCATCAATGTCCATCTGTGCTTCGGACATGGCCACCTGTGTCTGGGCTCTCCTGTTTTGTGCCCTATGTCTTCGACATACTGGCACATGGCTCTGACATCTTGCCCCAGGCCTTCCAACGTGGATGCCACCCTTGCAGTGTTGGCCTGGGTGCCACACATTATTGCTAGCATCTCCTGCATCTAAAGGACGTTAGACTCCTCCAGCTGTACTTGCAGGTGCTGGAAATTTGCCGACACCTCCTCTTGTAGATTCTGGTTCTGTTTCTGCATCTGCAACTGTGATAGGATCATACTTTCCAGAAACATAACAGCTGTGGGGTCTCTGATATGAGTCAGGTGGGGTGATGGTCGATTGGGGAGTGGGGGCGGGGGTTGACACTCATGCGTGCGTGCTGTGGGGGCAGTGATTCATAAATTCCTGTGGTGGTGAGGGGGGAGGATGATGCCTCTACTTGTCAGCGGGGTGGGTGAGAGCAGGATTTGTATTGTAGGGGGCGAGGGGGCCAGCCGCTGTACCATGGTATTGGGTCACCCGCTCAATGTGGTACAGCGAGATTCGGAAAGAGATTAGGAACGGAATCCAGGGAGTTCCCCACCATGCATAAATTTGCATGGCAAGAGTGAGCGAATCGCTCCGGGGCATCGCTCTCATCACCAGCACAGACCAGGTGCGATTCTACTCTGGCAAGAGAATATAAAGCGGAGAATCCAGGCCTCCATTCCTCTTTCCACAGATTCTGCCAGACCTGCTGAGCTTTTCCACTCTACTTTTTTCTCCTGCGTTTCTCTAAGGGTAATCATAAGAGGTTCGGCTGATTGGAACAAGTGTGATTCCGATGTTCATCTCTTGATATTTTAACCTTTTTAATTTAGATTTTATTCCCTTCTTTATAATTTGCACATTTATTCCCTGCTTTTATCATACTAATTGGTTCAGAAATATATTTGCCAGCACTATGTTTACCTATCATTTGTAATCGTCACCCTCCAGGAGTACTGGTTTACCACAGAATTATTCATGTATTTCATCTTAGACTAATAGTCAATGGTTTCATCTTTCTAGATGGTTCTTTAAATATTTAGGCCGGAAAGAGGCTGAACGACAACTTCTGACATCTGGTAATACACAAGGTTCTTACCTGATTCGAGAGAGCGAGACCACTAAGGGTATGTTTTAAAAGATGATCCACTGAGGTGGTTCATTCTCTGGTGATGTATGTTTCTTACTGATGTAATAATTGTCAGATCACATCTTCACATGCTGACTGAAGAACATTGCAAGCTTGGTTCTGGATTAGCTTTAGTTATTGATCAATCATAATATATATACTATGCAAGACATAAAATATCCCTCTAATTAACGACAGATAATGAAAAGACCAGGTTTAAACTGCTGTATTAATCCTTCAGCTTTCACACCAACACAGAAATATGATTTAGGGCGCGATTTAACAGAAAAATTTCCGAGTGTCATTTTGGCGCAATTGGCAGGGCTGTTTCTCGACAGCCACATTGGCGAGATCACAGCTCGTATTTCATGGCACTTAGTGCTGAAATTGAGCCCCCAAGAGCGTCTCTCCATTACTGGCTGTCTCACCGTCTGATTCGCAGGAGTCGCGCCGCAGCATGTCACCGCTAACAAGGGGGAGATGCTTCTCAACGCTCCCTCACCACTCATTCCCAGTCAACGCACAAGCACGGCAGCTCACAAACATGCTCCTCACTTTGGAGATGCCAACCTGGACAGGCTTCTTGACCCTGTGAATGAGAGACGGGCCATCCTGTTCCCCCGAGTGGGTCAGAGGGCCAGCAGCAGGGTCACCAATACCACTGGGAGGCAGTGGCTGTCAGTGCGGGCAGCATGATCAGGACGACCCGCATTCAATGTCGAGGAAGACCAATGACCTCCACCAAGCTGCAAGGGTAAGTTACCACTTCTCTCCTGGCATCAGTTCCGCTTGTAACCCCACAAATACCCCCCAGTGCCCCCCCCCCCCCGCCCAAATCATCGGCTGACACCTCGCACCCTCCCCATAACCGATCTTTGTGCTTATTCCTCAGCACCCCATGGCATCCACCAGCACAACTCCTTTATGTCCAGGTGCGGTGCCCACACATGCCACCTGCTATAGACTCCCGATCGATCAAGGGTGTGGCTCACAAATCCTTCTCTTTGTCGCCGCAGGAGAAGATAGCCCATAATAAGCGGGACAGGGCCAAGAAGGGGGCGGAGTACCAGAGATCTGAGTCCTCATCCCTATGAGGAATGGGCCCTGGAATTTGCGGGATTGTCTGAAGAGAGAGTAGTCACTGTTAGTGAGGTTGGCCTGCACCGCAGAGGTGAGGGTCCACTTCCCCTTCACCCAGAAGACCTGTCTCAAGTGACTTGTTCATGTCAGAAAAAAATGACCCTTCCCTCACACTGACCACATGCCCATTGTCTCGCAGGATCTCCAACTGATGCACCAACAAGGCATCACAGCTATCACCCTCACCTTCCAACAGCGCAGAGACGCACACCTCGGTGGGCGACATTAGTGAACAGGCTTCTGGGGCACAATCTGGCGAGCACCACACAGTTCCTATAGCACAACTGGTGGAGACAGGAATATCCGAGGGAGCCAGCAGTCAGATGCCGAGACTCTGGGCAAGGTTATCTGGGAGCTGATGCAGATGCTAGGACAGGCTGTGAGATTCAGAAGGGCATGTCAGCATTATTCCAGTGAGTGAAGAGCCGATTGGAGGACTCCCAAAGGCTACGGGCTTAGCAGATAATGTTGACAATGCGTGGCACTGAGGCCAACACTGCTAGGGTGGCGACTGCAGTGGAAAGCATGCAGCACGAGGTCAGAGTCTTGTGCGGTGGTGTCCAAGCCGTGGCGCAGTCAGTGACAATTAGTGAGGGGCTCGACAGCATGTCCCAGTCACTGGGGGACATGTACCAGATGCAGGTGGACATTGCCGGGGCACTCCAGAGCATGGCCCAGTCACTGAGAGGCATCGTCGAAGGCGTCAACAACATGGTGCAGGCATCGGGGTGGTGCCAGGTCGGCAGGGCCAGATGATGCTGTGACCTCTGGAGCTCACTCCAGCTGCCCCTCCATCCCATGGAGTCCCACATGGCCCTAAGGGTGGGAGGAGGGAGCGTTGGAGCTTGACCCGGTGCCTTCCACCAGGGAGAAGGTTGAATCCTCCCCTCGACACCGGCACATCTCCAGGTCAGCAGGCAGACCCGCGAAGCACGGCGATGCCAGTGACAATGGTAAGTCCGGCCTCCGGCTCCAGGCACTCCATAGCACGCTTGCCAAGGATATCAAAGGCCACAAGGTGCGAGAAGCAGCGGGCTGCCTCTACCTTGTGGATTTGAGACAAGGAAGAGATCAGGCATGATCTGATTGAATGGCAGAGCAGGTTCTCGGGACTTCTGCTCCTAATTCCTATGTTCCTAAGTTCCTATGGGAATCACATTTTGAGCAGTGCAATGCACCTATGACAGCACAGGTAGCAAAACGCAACTGTGAAGTGCTCACATAACTAAAAATGCCAATTACTTATTAGCAATAGCCTTCAGCTGTGCAGCAAGAGGCTGCTCACAGTCACAGACCATCAGCATATAATCAAGAACAGGGCTCTATCCAGGAGGTGTTTGGTGGTACAGACAGACAGCAGCTGTGGTTGCCCCTGTTATAGGTATACACAATTTGGGAGATGGCCTGTAGGACCTGCAGACTCTGAACCCCTCACCCCAGTGAATCCTGAATGATGGCGCCCAGCCCCCCGACTCGGCCCACCTCCTTCGATCCCCTGAGCAGCCAGGGTGATAGGTTCCCATTTTCAAATAAGAATGTTAAACGGCGCCCATGTGACCTCTCGCTGGGGAGCTGGTTACTTCCTGGGAGGGCTTTTGATTGATGAGATGAAGATTGTCTCAATTGGTGTCTCGCCATGTTTAGGCAGGATCCTGAACCAGCCAATGGGAGCGGGCCGGTTAAATCGTGAAACAATTGGCGCCCGGCATGGATCCCGATTTTTGCCTCTCCCGTGATTTAACCGCCGCGCACGATTCCGCGCCAAGTGCAATGTAGCTCTTAAACCGCGCTCAATAGTTTTATTTGAATGCTGTTTTCAATTACTTGCTTTTGTATATTATTAGATATGTGAACAATTGCACAGAGTTAGTCGATATGACAATACAAATAAAGCAGCTGTCCTGACTTTTTGTCATATTTGCACCAAACAGTTAATGCAATAAATTTGATTTGCTTATTTATTACCAAATGTGGTTAAATAAACATATGTGACCTGACTGTCCTGTCTTAGTGCCTGTGATTTCCCAAATTGTAATGACAGGAAAAAGAGTTCAAAATATATGATTGTTCCGTCCCATTGTCTTGAAATTCTGTGGCTTCTCAAGGTGACCGGTTTCTACCTGACTTTGTAGCTGCATTGGTACAGGTGACATCTTCAGGTATAACTGAACTAGGACATGAAGTTTCCAATGCCTTATTGAAACAGCATCCATTTCTAAGAACACCTGGAGAAGCTGGAAGTGGCCTTGAACCTATGGCTCTCACAGATTAGAGGGTCTGAAAGGGCCAGAAGGTTCTGAAGCTGGTGGCCCGTCCTTTGGCTTCAGTCCTCTCAGCTCCTAACCCAGTTTGCTCAGCCATGAGCCTGTGCTGCTGATGATAATGATCTGATTTAGATGGCCTGAGACCTGGACAAGTCCAGTGCCAAGTTGGGACCAGGAAAATCAGCCCCAATGTTGTTATATACATAGCATTATAATTAAACAAATCATGCAGCAACTATCATGTTGTGCTTGGTGGCCCTGTCTTCATCTACCTGGGCCCTAAGTTCAGGAATTCCCCCATAAATCTCGGTCTCTTTCAACCTGTCATTCCTCCTTTAAGACACTCCTTAAAATATACTTCTCTGTCCAATTTTTAAAAATCATCTTTCATGGCTCGTGTCTAATTTTACTTTATCGCATTCCTGTGAGTTACCTTGAGGCTTTTATTGCATTGAAGGCTGTTGTTGTCATTGATGTTGGAAAGTCTGAACCTGAATCAGCCATTAGATCAAGTGAGAATCTTTTTGCTGCATTGAAGTAAACCCTCAGGCCTGATACAGGACACGTTAGATACAGGGGGAAGAACTCTCTTCTCTACCTAAGATGATATCTCTAATGTGAATTCTTCCAACTTATCATGGTATCCAGCCTAATTTTCTCTTGACAAAAATAACTAATGGAGTTAAAACTTGGGCCAAATTAAAGTTACAAATGAACACATGAATTAGGAGCAGGATGAGTCCATTCAGCCCCTCAGGCCTGCTCCACTATTTGATAAGATCATGGCTGATCTGCTTGTGCCCTCAACTCCATTTTCCTGTCTGTCTCCCTTTGACTCGCTGGTCAGTCAAGAATCTATCTAACTCAGCCTTAAAAATATCCAACCCCACCTCCACTGTGTCCTGGGGAAGAGAATTCCATATAAACAACCTTCTGAGAGAAACAGATTCTCCTTGTCTCTGTCTTCAATGGGAGACCCCCTATTTTTAAACCGTGTCTCCTGGCTCTGGTCTCTCCAACAAGGAATCCTCTCACAATCCACCTCGTCGAATCCCCTCAGGATCTTATATGAACCATAGAATCCTTACAGTGCAGAAGGAGACCATTCGGCCCATTGAGTCTGCATTTTCCCTCTGAAAGATCACTCCACCCAGGCCCACGCCCCTGACCTATTCCCATGACTCCACCTAACCTGCACATCCGTAGACAAGAAGAGCCAATTTTATCATGTTGAATCCACCGAACCTGCACATCTTTGGACTGTGAGAAGAAACCGAAGCATCCAGAGGAAACCCACGCAGACACTGGGAACAAATGCAAACTCCTCACAGTCACCCAAGGCGGGCATTGAACCCGGGTACCTGGTGCTATGAGGCAGCAGTGCTAACCACTGTGTCACTGTGACACCCCTTATTGAAATATGTTTCAATTAGATCTCCTTAATTTTGTATTGTGGACTTGTGCCCACTAAAAACTGAAGATACACAAACTCATATGGGACTCTAAAAAAGAGAAGCTTCTGAGATGAATGAAGAGCTCAAACCTAATCTATTGTTTTATTGATGATAATTAGCAGCAGAAAGCAAAGTTCAAGCATTGTATTTTAACATATATTTCTTATGAATGCAGGTTCGTATTCACTGTCTGTGAGGGACTTTGATTCACAACAAGGAGACGTGGTGAAGCACTATAAGATTCGCTCCTTAGATAAGGGAGGTTACTACATATCTCCCCGGATAACCTTCAGTACTCTTAATGAGCTGGTGAACCACTACTCATGTAAGTCCTCTACTCGGCTGAGCACCCATGCTCTCAACAAAGCGCACATGGAAACTATTTTTACAAATTACTAGCTTGGGCAAAAGGAGATATTTGAAGTGTTTCAGGTATCTATGTGTTTTCTACCTCAAACAACTGTTTTTATGGCAGTGAGCTGTAGCTGTTGTGAAGTACCTCTGAGGGTCATGTGCCAATTAACTGTGTAGAGTAACTTGCCTGGTGGGAAAGGGTGCGTGAATTGGTCAGTCTTTGTTCACTGGCTGAACCGGGGTGGCAGAATTTCAATATTTGCAGACTATATAAAACTCGGAAGCATTGTGAACTCTCAAGAGAACAGCGTAGAACTCCAAAAGGACAAGGAGACAAGTTGCTAGAACTGGTGGACAGATGCAGATGAAGTTTACTGCTAAAAAAATGAAGTGATTCATTTTGGTCTGAAAAACATGGGGAGACAATAAAAAATAAAGGGGACATTCCTAAAGGGAGTACAGGAACAGAGGGACCTGGCTGTACATCATTGAAGGTGACAGGGCAGGTTGAAGTGAATTAAGCACAGTATCCAGAGCATAGAATACAAAAGCAAGGAAATGATGCTAAATTTGTATAAAACACTAGTTCAGCCTCAAGTGTAGTATTGCGCCATGTTCTGTGTGCCACACTTTAGGAAAAACCTCGGTGACATTGATGTACCATCAATTGGACTCGAGACACGATTAAGATCCAAACTGTGGCTTTAATCAGCTAGTTGTTAGCCCGGTGGTCGACTACAGAGAAGGGCCGACCGCCGGGAACTCTGGGTACTTATACTCCGCCTCTACTTGCCTCTCGACTAATTGGTGAGCAGTCACATGACTAATCCCAGCCAATCGGACGAGAGGCACATGACCAGCCAGAGCCAATGGGAAACCCATGCTCTGCACCAATGACAGTGCTCACATTCATACCACCACAGACATGCAGAAAAGATTTCTGATGATGGTTCCAGGGATGAGGAACTTCAATTAAGTAGAGAGACTGGAGAAACTGGGATTGTTTTCATTGGCGAAGAGGAGGTTGAAAAGATATTTGATAGAGGTATTCAGTATCATGAGGAGACTGAACAGAGTAAATAGGGGGGAAATGTTCCCATTGGTTAAAGGATTGAGAAAGAGAAAGCACATGTTTAAGGTAATTGGCAAAAGAAGCAATAGGCAATAGTTTCACACAGCGAGTGGTTTGGATTTAGAATGTACTGCCTGTGGTGGAGGCAGATTAAATTGAGGCTTTCAAGAAGGAATTGGATTACTTGATATGGAAGAATGTGCAGGGCTACAGAGAGAAGGTAGGGAACAGTACTAGCTGATTTGCTCCTTCAGACAACCAGCACAAACAAGATGGGTGTTTTTCTGTGCTGTGGTTCTGTGACTCTTATCTGTGATATTTTTTATCTTTGCTGACTTTGAATAAGTCCAAGTTGCAAGCAGACGGGGACCAAATCTAACGTTGTGGCCCAATTATGTGATGGGCATCATAATTGTCGTAAATGTAATTGAAGTTTGGCCATTAAAATGGTGCTGGTCTTGTTCCATACACAACCTCTGGGTTGGCTGCTCATTCAGGTTCACACGGGCAATAATCCAACACAGAAGTAAAATTAACTCTGGGGATTTAGACCCGTTGCAATTATGCTTTTTTAATTGTTGAAATTGTCAAAGATTGGATTGTCGAATTTTTGACCTAATTCTCTCTGTTGCAGATAACACGGATGGTTTGTGTCAGTGCCTGAAAAAGCCCTGTCAGACTCAAAAACCACAGAAACCATGGTGGCATGATGAATGGGAGGTCTCCAGAGAGTCACTGAAATTGGTGGAGAAGTTGGGTTCAGGGCAGTTTGGAGAAGTTTGGATGGGTATGTGAAGATGCAAATTACAGGTTCTCTCTTTTCATGTGGCCTGATACACTTCACTATAATCATCATCACTTGTTTCTCTGCGTGTAATTGGAAATAACAGCTACATGGACTGAATTCAAATAATTTATAGACAAAATAAAAACAGCAAATTCTAATTCTGAGAATAGGTAAACTCTCAATTTGATAAGCACCCTATTGCATTCCTATGTTTTCAACACAGTTGCAAACCCAATTGGGATGTTTGACAGCCTTTGTGAGTCACTAACTAAAGGCAAAGGGTTTTATCACATGTTCAGCTTAACAGTTACCCACAGCAGTTACACAGTCCCTGCCTGTTTTCATTTTCAACAGTTATTTTTCCTTTTAGAGCTTCACTCCCCCATACATACATCATATGGCAAAATAATATCCTTATTAATATAAGAATATTATATAATATCCTTAATGGTGAAGTGGTTCAGGACTGGATAAGAACAATGTTATTAATTATAGTGTATCCAGGAGAGCAATATCCATAAAGAATTCTATCACAATGTAAGGTAAGGTAAAGTCGCTGTAGTCCCAGATGACCAAAGGCTGCTTTCCCTTTAAGGAGGAGAGCTGACTGGTGGTGGTTTAACCTGAGTTAAACACCTCAGGTGAAGGGTGAGGTTGGTAAAGCAGAGCCTTTATGAAGAATCTCATCACAGTGTAAGCTGCAGTGGACTGTGTTAAAACAGAATCCATATCAATAGAATTTAGAATAGGAAGAGAAATTGTTCAATTCTCAATATTATAGATTACCAAACATTAGAAATCAAATGGCAAAGGGAACCTGCAGAGAGAACAATAGGGTAACTATATTGGGGTATTTAACCAATCCAATATAGACTGGGATAAAGTTAAGACTTCATCGAACGGATTTTGCAATAGGGGCTTTGGTGCTGCATCAACATCAAAGTGCATTTGTTACATTTTGATTTGAAATAGCCTTAAATACAAAATAAAACCTAAGATGTCATTGAAATATAGACTCCACATAACACAACAGATAAATGGAGACTGGCTTCTGTTCTACAAACAGAACTCAGGAGTAAATCAGGTTACTGTGGCAAAGTATGATAAATTTGAATAAGTGAAACCACTCGACTGTGATACAGAAGCGCTTATGGGGATGGAAACGGATGTTTGATTTTATCACATACACCCTGCTTAACCCCTTCACTGCTTGCATGAAACTGGAAAGAGGTCCACTTGATTTACGGATGAAATAGCTGAATTGACACATGTAGCTGCTCCTTTAGTATTTAGATCCCAACACTAAGACAACAAGTACATTAGCAAAACACCCATAGAAACTATATATTCCAAATGAGCAGAGCTGTCAACAATAGCAAATTACGGGTGTGAACTGTGCTCCTTGCTTGTGTTAAAAATGTACATGTGGTTTAAAAAGTAAGACTCTTGTCAGTGTGGTATTAATGCATTCTGCTCTGCGCATTCTTTCTTTCCAACTTCTTTAGGGTTGAAATTATACTAAGAATATTGGCAACCAAGAGGCACATACATTTCATTTAACGAGGCAATAACTATGTTACCTTAAATGTTCATGGCTTGTTCAGGGTACAAAGGCATTGCATATACTGCACTAAATATTTATACAGCATTATCTCAAGGTCCTTCTTTCTTTCTCCCTCGATATCCCAACTATGAGAATGTTTTCTACGTGTACTCTGTTACTTTCCTTGATCAATAGTGAGAGCACTCTGGATATGGGATAGCCCAACATTCAAAACAGAACCTATTAAAATGGCAGCTTCTATATGTTTGATAGAAATTATCAGTATACTGTAAATTGCACACTTGCCGGAGATCATGCTCTTGAGGTAGAAGAGTTGGATGTTGTGTTGTTGAATGAAATGGATTGCCTACGTTATATCAACATTTTAAAGGAACTGATGGGAACGCTCCTTCTCAATAGAATTTTCCAGACAGTTGGAAGTTCCCTCGTTTGACAATGATGTGATTGGACAGTAGAATAGCGCCATACTGCATAACCGTGTTGGCATTATCTTGATACCGATAGTATCCATACGTTAAACAACATATTGGCATTTGACCTCAATAGAAGATGGTTTTATTGAAGACGTGACTTTGGTCAAATTCATTTCCTTCAATACCTTTGAATAGCTTAGGCAGTAAAAGGTGACTGTTGTGAATTCTGTGAGGCACAGAGGCAGTTTACTCCAGAATGGTTGGAAATGGGTGCAATGCCTGTCTGAAGTGCGCTCTGTTGAATGCACAGAATGTTCCGTGATCGATTTATCATCATGTGTCAGCATAGCCACAGGTGCAGAGAGCACATTAATGGTGGGATTGGCAAATTTGTGTATGAATGAAATTTGAAGAGATCCATAGTTAGAGGGGGTTGGGTTTTGGGGTAGGAAACCAGGTCAATAACTGCTTAAAAAAATTAAGATGAAAGGAAACCCAGTGTGCAGTCATGCGTCTGCAGGCACAATGGAATATCAGATGCCCGAACACCTGTTCGATAGTTGCTAAAATAAAAGTGCTGTTGTATGAGTAGGACTCTATATGACAATCCCCATTGGGCAGCATAGTAACACACTAAAATGAAGCGATGACAGATTTAAAGTCTTAATTGACTAGTATTGTCACCTGCTATAGCAACCCAATGTTACATGTCAGCTGTAAGTATCCTTATTTTAGGCACAACCCTGCACTTGGTCACTGCTGAGCTAGAGGTACCAGGAGATCCCCAATGGCACAATGTTGTTTAATGTTTAAAGAATTGTATGCTGCTGTCCAAGGACAAGTGAAATTACCATTAAGTCTGACAATAGGAAAGCAGGTCAAAATTCAATATGCCCAGTCTTTTTTGTTGTTTTTGCTGCTAACTTGATATAAATTTGCACTTTCCAGAGATTTTATTTCAAAACCACCTGGTCCTGAATGAGAAGTTATATTTTGATAAATATGTTACATATTCGCTGGTTTTCGATTGTTTTTCCCTTTATTGGCAGGTTACTATAACGACTATTCCAAAGTTGCCATTAAGTGTCTGAAGACTGGAAGTATGTCTCCTGAAGCTTTCTTAGCAGAGGCCAACTTAATGAAGACTCTGCAACATCATAAGCTGGTGAAGCTCAATGCTGTGGTCACTGAGGAGCCAATTTATATCATCACAGAATATATGGCAAACGGTAAACTCTTCATTTACAAACAAAGAATGAATTTGAATAACTCTCGTAGTGGAACTGTAGCAGCATACACTACATTAAGGGCAACTTGACATTGTAGTTTAGAGAACCTATACATTATATCTTAAATTCGATAGTATGTTTGAAGCAATTGCAAATATATTTTGTTCTTTAGTATTTTAGAATATTTTCGTCACATTTCCATGCCTCCTATCTTCCGAGTTATTTCTGTTCCACTTTCAAAGATCCCAAAATGATACTCCATTTCCTGTTGTAAAAGTTCAAATAGTTTTCTGGCCTCTACTAGTACGAACTAATTTCTTGGAGATGCACAAGAGCATGTGTGTATTTTCCGGCCCTCTAACTTTCCATCCCTTCCTCAACTCCAATTAAGATTTATTATGTTTGTTCGGTAAGCAATTTTAGGATCCCATTATTATAGATATTTAATTTACATCAATTCATATATTGTTTAAGGGCAGAGAGATTGGACCTTCTTGTGTCTGTTTTCCAGTTAAAAAACATAGACAGGGATCTAACTTTAGAGAGCCAACGCTCCATGAACAGTGTCATGAACCTCTTGCAATTTTGGTTTGACCATAAGAAATAGGAATGGGAGTAGGCTGTTTGGCCCATCGAGCCTGCTCCGCCATTCATGGCTGATCTGACATTCCTCACGTTCACTTTCCTGCCCTTTCCTCTTAACCCTTGATTCCCTTACTGATCAAGAATCTATCTATCTCAGCCATAAATGTACACAATGACTCTGCCCCCACAGTTCTCTGTGGCAAGGAGTTCCGAAGACCCTCAACCCTCTGAGGGAAAGAAACTCCTCCTCATCTCAGTTGTAAAATGGCTGCCCTTTATTCTGAGACTATGTCCTTGTCGTGTTATTCACCCTGGGGTAACACTGACGGCAACACAAAGCAGTAAAATGATAAAGCACACACAAAACGTAGGCATTGGTTCAATAAGGTTTATTGAACTCTGGTAATGAAACACAGAGCTGCCTGTGGGTTGACTCTCTACTCCTCTAAGTAAACTAACACTAACTATCTAGACCCGGCTAGCTCTGATCCACGTGTAGAAGGTGTTGAATGATTTGTACACCCTGACTGTCACTACAGCTATCGCCAGTGGAAAGGAGGCAGAGTGTTGATGCCTCATGTGTTGTATAGTTGGAAGCCCCCCCCCCCCCCCACTCCCCGGGGCCCGGTGTTCTGACTTGTGATTGGTCATGTTCTGTTCTGTATATTGATTGGCTCACCTGGGTGTCTGTCACTGCCTGCTTTTACCTCATGATGTGCATGGGTGCATATATGACAGTCCACTGATCCAAGACTCTCCCATGAGGGGAAACATCCTCACAGCATTTACCCGGTCAAGCTCCTTAAGAATCCTGTATGTTTCAATGAGATCACCTTTCATGCTTCTAAGTTCCAATGAGTAGAGTCCCAATCTGTTTAACCTTTGCTCATAAGACCGTTCCTCCATACCGGGGATCATCGGAATTAACATTCTCTGAACTGCCTCTTCCCTTAACTAAAGGGGCCCAAACTGCTCACAGTTCTCCAGATGTGATCTCACCAGTACCGAGTGCAGTTGCAGCAAGACTTCCCTACACTTATACTCTGACCCACCTTGAAATAAAGGCCAACATTCCATTAGCCTTCCTGATTGCCTGCTGCATCTGCGTGCTCGCTTTTTGTGTTTCGTGCACAAGTACCCCCAAGGCCCACAAGTCCCACAAGTGCACAAGTACCCCCAAGTGTTGCAGCTTTCTGAAGTTTTGCTCCATTTAAATAATATTCTGTTCTTTTGTTGTCCCTTCCAAAATAAACAACTTCATATTGTCACATATTATACTCCATTTCTGAGGCTAACTTTTTGCCCATTACTTATCCTATCAATATCTCTTTGAAAACTGTTTATATCTCTCTTGCAACTTGCATTTCCACAGATTTTTGTGTATTCTGCAAGATTGGCTACAGTACATTCACTTCCTCCCTCCAAGTCATTAATATATATTGTAAACAGTTGCTGTCCCAGCACTGATCCCTGTGGGAACCCCATTGGTTACAAGTCGCCAGCCTGAAAAAGAACCTCTTGGGCGAAATTCTCTGCAGACCGTCGTAACGCCGATTTCCGTGTAGGTGACTCCGGCGTCGGGGCCTTCTTTTAGGCCGCTATTCTCCGTTCCCGGAGGGGCCAGCAGCTGACTGACGCGATACGCGTCAGTTTCACCAGCTGCGGAAGTGGTGAGACCCGGCGTTTTGGGGGGGGGAGGAGGAGGAGAAAGACAGCCCGGCGTTGGGGGGGGGAGGAGGAGGAGAGAGACAGACCGGCATTTTGGGGGGGGGGAGGAGGAGAGATACAGCCCGGCGTTTGGGGGGGGGAGGGGAGGAGGAGAGAGACAGCCCGGCATTTTGGGTGGGGGGGGGGAGGAGGAGAGACAGACCCGGCATTTGGGGGGGGGAGGGGAGGAGGAGAGAGGGGGGGGTGTGTGGGTACCGGCCTTCAGAGGGAGGGGGACGGGGTGTGGGTACCGGCGATGAGGGGGGGGGACCCGGCATTGAGAGGGGGGGGACCCGGCATTGAGAGGGGGGGGACCCGGCGTTGAGAGGGGGGGTTGCGGCGATGAGGGGGGGTTGCGGCGTTGAGGGTGGGGGGTTGCGGCGTTGCGAGAGATGGGGGGGCGGCGTTGGAGAGGGGTAGGGGTGGTGGGGTGGGAGGTAGGGGTGGTGAGGGGGGGTGGTTGGGGTAGGGGGCAGCGGCGTACAGGGGGGGGCGACAGTGCGTTGGCCCCGGGCATCCGTCGCCCCCCCTCTCTGCACACCGCTGCCCCCAAACCCCCCCCGATGCCGCAACCCCCCCTGATGCCGCAACCCCCCCCGATGCCGCAACCCCCCCGATGCCGCAACCCCCCCCGATGCCGCAACCCCCCCTGATGCCGCAACCCCCCCAATGCCGCAACCCCCCCCGATGCCGCAACCCCCCCCCGATGCCGCAACCCCCCCCGATGCCGCAACCCCTCCCCGATGCCGCAACCCCCCCCGATGCCGCAGCCCCCCCGATGCCGCAACCCCCCCCCGATGCCGCAACCCCCCCCGATGCCGCAACCCCCCCCGATGCCGCAACCCCCCCCGATGCCGCAACCCCCCCCCCGATGCCGCAACCCCCCCCGATGCCGCAACCCCCCCCCGATGCCGCAACCCCCCCCCCGACACTGAACGGCGTCAACCATCATCAATGGTTGACGCCGTTTTAAAGCAACTGTGATTTTCGCCGACGTGACCCATGGCCACGTCGGCGGGACTTCGGCCCATCCGGGCTGGAGATTTGTGGAAACTAAAAAAAAAATGAAATCCCGCCGGCGCCAGCTGTTTTCAGAGGCTGCCGGCGGGATTTGCACAGCGCCGGTTTTTGGCCGGTCAGAGATTTAAAAACCCTGCGGGAGCGGGAATAACGCCGTTGCCGGACGATTCTCCGACCCTGCGTGGGGTCGGAGAATTTCGCCCCTTATCTCCACTCACAGTTTCCTGCCCATTAGCCAATTCTCTATCCATGCCAATATACCACCTCCAATATCATGGGTTCTTATCTTATGACCTAAACTTTTGTGTGGTACCTTGTTGAATGCCTTCTGGAAGTCCAAATACAGCACATCTACTGGCTCTCCTCTAATAACTCTGGTTGAGACTTCCTCAAAAAATGCAAATAGATTGGTCAGACACGATTTCCTTTTCATGAAGTCATGTTGACTCTGCTTGATTTGACTATGATTTTCCAAATATGCTACTACTATTTCCTTAATAATTGATTCCAATAATTTTCCAACAATGTGCCTATAATTTTGCCATGATGTGGAGATGCCGGCGTTGGACTGGGGTGAGCACAGTAAGAAGTCTTACAACACCAGGTTAAAGTCCAACAGGTTTGTTTCAAACACGAGCTTTCGGAGCACGGCTCCTTCTTCAGGTGAATGAAGGAGCCTGAAGAAGGAGCCGTGCTCCGAAAGCTCGTGTTTGAAACAAACCTGTTGGACTTTAACCTGGTGTTGTAAGACTTCTTACTGTCCTATAATTTTGAATAAGGGTGTCACATTGGCAGTTTTCCAATCCTCCGGAGGGAGCTAGGGCTTTTCTCTTTGGAGCGGAGGAGGACGAGAGGCAACTTAATAGAGGTTTATAAGATGATGAGGGGGATAGATAGACTGGACGTTCAGAGACTATTTCCTCGGGTGGATGTAGCTGTTACAAGGGGGCATAACTATAAGATTCAGAGTGGGAGATATAGGAAGGATATCCGAGGTAGGTTCTTTACTCAGAGAGTGGTTAGAATGTGGACGAGGCTGCCTGCTGTGATAGTGGAGTCGGACACTTTAGGAACGTGCAAGCGGTTATTGGATAGGCACATGGAGCACACCAGAATGACAGGGAGTGGAATAGCTTGATCTTGGTCTTGGACAATGTTCGGCACAACATCGAGGGCAGAAGGGCCTGTTCTGTGCTGTACTGTTCTATGTTCTCCAGAATCCAAGGATTTTTGGAAAATTCAGTATCTCTGAAGCTTCTTTTAGAATCCTAGGATGTAAGCCATCAGGGCGAGGGACTTTACTGCCACTTACCCATTAGTTTGTCCAAAATTACTTCTCTTGTGATTTTGATGGTATTTAATTCCCCCCCACCCCCTCTATTTTTAGTATTAATGGGATGTTCAAAGTATCTTCCACCATAAAGACTGATGCAAAATATCTGTTTAACTCCTCTTCCATTTCCTTGTTCCCCATAACTATCTCCCCAGATTCAATTTCTAAGAGGCCTACTTTCACTTTGGCATCTCTTTTCCTTTTTATATATTTAAAGAAGCATTTATTACCAGTTTTTATATTCCTTGCTAATTTGCCCTTGTAGTTTATTTTCTCTCATTTTATTATCTTTTTAGTCCACCTTTGCTGGATTCTGAATTTATGGAAGGAAAAGAGTGCCCCCACGGCACAGGTCCACCCGCGGATCGGTGGGCCCCGATTACGCGGGCCAGGCCACCGTGGGGGCACCCCCCAGGGCCAGATCACCCCGCGCCCCCCCCCCCCCCCCAGGACCTCGGAGCCCGCTCGCGCCGCCTGGTCCCGCTGGTAAGGGAGGTGGTTTTATTCACGCCGGCGGGAGAGGCATTACAGCAGCAGGACTTCGGGCCATCGCGGGCTGGAGAATCACCGGGGGGGCCGGCCGACCGGCGCGATTCCTACCCCCGCCGAATTTCCGGTGCAGGAGAATTCGGCGGCCGGCAGGGGCGGGATTCATGCCACCCCCACCCCCCGGCGATTCTCCGACCCGGCGGGGGGAGTCGGAGAATCCAGCCCCATGTCTCCATAATGCCGACGGGATCATGAGATCCATTAACCACGATTAGTGCCATCAGTTAATTTACCTTATTCCGAATGCTTCATGCATTAAGACACAAATTCTTCAGGCGTGCCTTTTGCCATTTTTTATCATTCTAATTTATCTTTGTACTGTGGTCCGATTTGCCTCTTGCTGTTGATAACCCTGTCTACCATTTTAGACTTTTCTGGTTCTTTCTTTCATTGCTGTCCTTGTTTCTCTTTCCCTTGTCACCCTCCTTACGTTATCATCCCCCTGCTATTCTAATTTAAAACCTCCCCAAACACATTAGCAAAACTACTCCCCTTAGGACATCAGACCTGGTCCTGCCGAGGTGTAACCCATCCAGTTTGTACTGGTCCCACTTCCCCAGAACCAGTCCCAATGTCCCAGGAATTTTATACCCTCCCCCTTGCACCATCTTTCCAGCCACATATTCATCTGATATATCCTTCTATTTCTATTCTGACTGGCATGTGGCACTGGTAGTAATCCGGAGATCACTACCTTTGATATCCTACTTTTCAACTCACTTCCTAACTCCCTATATTTGGCTTTTGGACTTCATCCCTTTTTTTGGCTTTATCATTGATGCCAATGTGCACAACCAACACTGGCTGTTCATCCTGTGCAGCAGAGCTAACTGTGGTGCAACAAATTTGGTTGGTGCTGCTTTCACCTGAGAAGTACATTCCCCCCAACAGTACCGAAAGCGGGTTATCTGTTTTGAAGGAGAGTAGCCACAGGAGATTCCTACACTGCCCGCCTCGCTCTCTTGCTCTGCCTGGTGGTCACCCATTCCCTTCCTGCCTGTGAAGCCTGAGCCTGCGCTGTGACCACCTCCCTGTACGTGCTACCACAATACTCTTCACCTCGCGGATGCTCCACAGTGTCCCCAGCCACTGCTCCAGCTCTGAAACCCAGACTTCCAGGAGCTGCAAGTGGAGACATTTCCTGTACATATGTTGGCCCTGGGCACTGGAAATGTACCTGGCTTCCCACATGGAGCACGGGGAGCACATCATGGCTGGAGTTCTCTTGCCATGACTTACCCCTTTAAATTAAACTTGGGCATGTAGAGGCCTCCTACTACCCTTCTAAAATGTGCATTACACCAATTGAGTGTGCTAATTATGGACCCAACGGCTACCTTATGACCAAACGTGGAAATCGGTTCACTCTGAATTCGGTTGACATTGGCTGTGTTCAGGGTGGCCTCGTCTATATGCAAAGTTACCAGAGATCCTCAGAGATGCCTGGAGGCTTCCAGCAAAAATGTAAGTTTCTTTTAAAAGTACTGAATCTAATACCCAACCTCAGGCTCATCATTGACCTGTGACTGGTATCTGTAGCTTGCCAGTTGAATTGTAATGATGCTAATGAGCAGCTTTGCCATATTCCTGGCACCAACCTCATTTGAAAGATGTGCTGCACTTGGAAATGGTGCTCAATTCCAGGTCAAGATCTGCAAAATGAAAATCAACTACAAAACGATACTTTACTCAGTCTTGGGGAGTGTGTTGTTTATTGGTGTCGGGTTATTGAGTTGCTGCACCAATTTCACTGAGAAAAGCCTTAACTTCTAAACTTTAAACAATGAGCAAATCAAGTTTCAAAACTCCAGAACTGTGTTGCAGGAAAGATTGTTAATTATCAAGGACAAGTTATGTGTGATAGTGTGGCCCATTTAAGGGGACAGGCTTTGCAGTCCACGTGACCAGCTCGGGACCAATCGTGCAGGAGTGCACGAATCCTGACCAATAGAGTGTGTGAGGCCCTCGGAGCAGTGGCCCGGGCAGTGTGACCTCAAGACCTGGAGAGTTAAGACCTACCTATTGTTGCTCTATGCCTGAATACAGTTGCCTTTGCCAACTGTTAATAAGCCACCTTTGTTGTTACTGTATTGTCTCGAGCCACCACAGTATGTTTGTACTATAGTCACCAAAAAGCGCAGTATTCAGAAATCAGCCTTTCTTCAGGAAAGACTTCTATTTCTTTCCCATGAAAAATAAAAATTTCCAGAGAAACATTTTTGGGTTGGAATTTTCCTGTCTCAAATTAGAGTTTTTTTGTAATCTTCTGGACAGAAACAATTTTCCAAGAGGTTTCCAGTGGGAAAAAAAATTTGATTTTCCTTTTAGGTTCATTCGTACAATCTGGGAGATTTTTCAACTTATAAAACACTCTCATTAAAACATGATTAATTAGCACACAATATAGACTGTTTACTTCGGAAGAGAGTGTATGCAATTTACGGAAATACAATATATAAAACATCTAGCAATTAGTTAGTCATCTTTTTCTGACGGGGGTACAGTGTTAGCACTGCTGCCCCCAGTGTCAGGGACCCAGGTTCAATTCTAGCCTTGGGTAACTGTCTGTGGAGCTTGCATTTTCTCCCCTTGACTGCGTGGGTTTCCTCCGGGTGCTCCGGTTTCCTTCCACAGTTCAAAGATGTGCAGGTTAGGTGGATTGGCCGTGATCAATGCGTGTGGTGGGGATGCCACAATTAAGGAAGAATGAAGATATGTCAGCAGCACTAGTTCCTTCGCCTCCATCGCATCTGTTCCAATGATGCCACTTTCCAAAACTGTGCTGCTGATTGCTTTATTGTCACAAGTACCAAAGTACAGTGAAAAGAATTTTTTTGCGGCCAAGGGAACGTACACAATACGTACAAAAAGAATAATCAACAAAGTACATCGATAAATAATTAATTGGTTACAGTGTGGAACAAGTCTTCATTCTTCCTTTGCTTTCCCACCCACTATGCTTGACAGGGCTCTCAACCGTGCCCGACTCATCTCCCGCACCTCTCATCCCTTCACCTCCCTCCCAGAACCAGGATAGAGTCCCCCCTGAACATCACTTTTCACCTCACCGGCCTCCACATCCAAAGAATCATCCTCCGCCAGTTCTGCCAACTCCAACATGATTCCACCACCAAACACATCTTCCTCTCGCTCCCCCATCAGCATTTTGCAGGGACCATTCCCTCCGAGATACCCTGGTCCACTCCTCCATCACCTCCAATAGCTCCCACATACACACACTCTTCCCACAGCACATTCCTATGCAATCAGAGATGGTGTAGCCCCTGTCCCAATAACTCCTCCCTGCTCACCATCTTTTCAAGTGAGGCAGCGCTTCACCTACAACTCCTTCAATCAGGTCTATTGCATTTGCTGCTCCTAATGCGGTCTACTCTACATTGGAGAGACCAAATGCAGACTGGAAGAACACTTTACAGAACACCTCCGGTCTGCCCGCAACCAGGACCCAGGCCTTCCTGTCACTTGCCATTTCAACTCACTGTCTTGTCTCATGTCCATATGTTCGTCCTTGGCCTGCTGTAATGATCCAGTGAAACCCAGCATAAACTGGAGGAACAGCACTTCTTAGGCACGTTGAAGCCTTCCGGATTTAACATTGAGTTCAACAACTTCTGACTGTGAACTCTTTACTCCACCGTCACCCTATTTTTATTTCTATCCATTTATTTTCATTTCTTTCATTGTTCCAACTGTTTTTCCCTCACCATTGTTCTGCCTGTCCCCACCCCACTTGAGCCACCTGGTCCTAGTTGCCATTTAACACACCGCTCACCTTTGTTCTGCCATTCACACATTCTAAGCTCTTTATGTGCCACTATCAGCACCCTTTTTAGCCTTAATCACTTTATTTACATTCTCTTTGTCTTTCTGTCCATGACATCTTTGTCAATCTCCACCTATCGCTGGCCCCCTATCCAGTCCCACTGCTTCATGCCCTCCCACAACAGTATAAATCTGATTTTATTTGTAGTTCTCTCTAGCCTTGACAAAGAGGCATCCAGACTCAAAATATTAGCTCTCTTCCCACAGCACATTCCTATGCATTCCTTAGCAATGGTTAGCACAATTGCTTCACAGCTCCAGGGTCCCAGGTTCAATTCCCAGCTTGGATCACTGTCTGTGCGGTGTCTGCACGTTCTCCCCATGTCTGCGTGGGTTTCCTCCGGGTGCTCCGGTTTCCTCCCACAGTCCAAAGATGTGCAGGTTAGGTGGATTGGCCATGATGAATTGCCCTTCGTGTCCAAAAAGGGTAGATTGATTTACTGGGTTACGGGGATAGGGTGGAGAAGTGGGCTTAGGTTGGGTGCCCTTTCCAAGGGCCGGTGCAGACTCGATGAGCCGAATGGCCTCCTTCTGCACTGGAAATTCTATGATTCTATCATTCTTTCCCCACAGATGCTTCATACTTGCTTTGATTGTCCAGCATTTTCTGTTTTTGTTTCAGACTCCAGCATCCACAGTCATTTGCTTTTATAATTAACTAAAACCCATAACTGCACCAGGGTGATTTGATTTCCTGCACAGAGGTTTGTGGCACAGGTTTGAGGTTCTCAAACTCATTTCATCAGCAGAGGGAGGAGATTTTAATCTTGCTGTTTAGGCTGGATCCAAACTCAATCTTAAAAACACAGAATGCAGTTCTGTGTCTTGTGCAGCCTCGATTGTCATTATACTTAAAAACTTGGAAGACACAGCTTTAGCAGCAACAAGTAACAAAGTAAGTTGCCAAAATTGCAATTCTCATGGATGTGCATTATTGGACACTCTCTTACCTATTGTGACAATGCTATTCTTGTTAAGGGCTCTGTTATAAACTAGTTTGCTTTTATTCAGTTTCTGATTTATCCAAGATATACAACTCCCTTGCAAGTATAATTTTCAGTTCTGAAAAAATGAAAGCCATAACTAACAGCACAAAAGAACAATGCAGGAGCAACCTAATGTCAGGAAGTTCCACCCAGTCTGTTGTGTATATTGAGCAGTTGTTTTTCATGTTCATACTGTAACCTTTATTTAATGAACATGCAGGACATACCAGAGAAGATCAGAAGATGTGCCTTTTGTGTTAAAGGTTGTTTGTGCTATAATCGAGAATGCTGAACTCAGTACAACCTATTAATGGTTCGATAAATTTACAGATAAAAGTTCTTCAAATACACAAACAATGGTCAAACTCCACAAAACCATAATGAATAATATGTCAGGCAGTTTATTTGAAGATTGCAGAACACCCTTTAGCATCTATTCTTAGAATAGGAAACACTGGCTTTATGATCTTGCCTCACTAATTGTAAATCATGTGACGCCTATATTGACTCAGATCCAAAATATATTTTCAGAATACTAGATTATTTCTTTCATAAGAGTATTCAAATTCATTACATTAAAAAAAAGTTTACTGTTTTCCGACTGGTTGAAAAAAAACCTTTGAATTAATTTTATTGATGCAACCTCATCATAAAGTCTCAAAGATTTGAATAAAATGTGTGTCACCAATCCAAAGTATAGACAACATTCATGATACAAATAGATTGCTCAGTACAGATCAGTGAACTATTTGTCGAGTAAACCCTCTGCAGATCATTCAAGTATTTGTCCCAATCTTAATCAGTTTGTTCTATGTCGCATTTAAACCAAATTATGGCTCATTAGATTATTTGTATTGTGTATATCCCATATAGGCCACAGAATAATCTAGAGCCAGTTTAAAAGGAAGGATGTATTCAGTTAAATCCGTTTCTCATGGTCATTTATCGAATACATCTGTGTGTTTAAAATTTGGTCACACTCAGAACTGAAGCAGATTTCAGGAGCAAGCAATGGGCGGGATTCTCTCAGCCTGGGACCGGGCAGGAGAATCCCCGCGACTGTCACGATTGTGCTACGCCGCTCCGGTGCCGGTCGGGGGCCGCTCTAAGCAGCCCCCCTGCTGATTCTCGGCCCGGGATAGGCTGAGTGGCCGTCGCAAAAAACCCGAATCCCACCAGCACCATTCTAATCTGCTCTCTTCCCAGTGGGACCTCAGCGCGGAAGGGTCCCGGGGCGGCCTGTGGTGAGGGGGGGGCCCCTCCGTTATGGCCTGGCCCGCGATCGGGGCCCACCGGCCTCTCGGGCTGGGGGCCTCCTTTCTTCCGTGGCGGCCCCTATATCCTATGCCATGTTGCATCGGGGGCGACGCAGAGAAGGGAGCCACTGCGCATGCTCGCATTGGCACCGGTGCCACTGTGAATGCGCGGACCCCGCGGCACCCAGTTGACACCAGGATCAGCAGCTGGAGCGGCATGGACCACTTCAGTGCCGTGCTGGCCCCCTTTAGGGGCCAGAATTGCCGATCCTGAGGCCACGTTGATGCCATCGAGAAATGCGACAGCATTTCCGACGGTGTCAACACTTACCCTCAGAATCAGAGAATCCCGCCCAATATTTTTCAAATATTTGAACCAGTCTAAATGTTCACAAATGTTGAACATGAACATATGAATTTGCTATCTCTGACAACCCTCTAATGACTGAGGGAGAAATTTTGCATCAAACCAATAGAATTTTTGAATCTATAGTCTAAGAATGATATGAATAACTGAAATGTTCAAGTCTATGCCCTGATTCAGAACAAACATTTTCTCCAGCTTCTCTCTTATCTTCCTTTATGCTTTCTCTGAGCTTATCTTGCCCTTTAAATGACCTCCTGCTTTCAAATCCTCTCCCATTAACTGCTGACCTCTCAACTTCACCCCATGACCTACATGCGAGCTAACATTGCAAATGGTTCCATTTCCTTAGACTCTTCCCATTCTAAAGCAGCAGCATCAACTGCCTGCTAAGAAAAAAATCTTTCTCCTTCCATGCAAACTGCAACACACATCTCAAACCTTCCTTTCGATGAAACAATTTGCAGGGCCACAAAGTGGTATCACTGACATGACAGGCCTAATGGCCTTCTTCTGCTCTGAAACCATTTTATGGTTCTGTAAGTGTGTGCATGAGATGTCACCTTCTAAATCCATGCCCACCTTTCCCACAATTCCATGTTTGAATCTTCCAATCGGATTTAATCAAGGCCACACATTACATTCTTCTGTGACTGAGAATATTGGAAGCCTTTGCAATTTGTCTTAAACGCTTTGCAGTTTTTAGCATGGTTTACTGCCAAAACCTTTGTTCTCCAGTTGAATGGGACTGCTTTTGTTTTGTTCCACTCTTATCTTTCTGATGGTAGTCACAGCATCTCCAGTAATAGCTTATCTTCCCAGTAGCACACTGGTGCCTCTGGATCTATCACTGGATTCCTCCTGTTCATCATTCATAAACTGAACCTTCTTGAAATCATCCAAAGACATATGTCAGGTTCCACATATATGTTGACAACAGCCAATTCCAAGTTTACAGCAGGCTTCATAACCACTCAGTCTCCCAACCCCTGCTGCATTGCCTGTGTATAGTCAGCTTGCTGTCTAATATCAGTCCGACATGAGTCGCAGTTTAATCCATTTAATAAGTCAGAAGACCAAAACCATTATCTTAGCTGCCTCCCACCACAAAACTCTGTATCCTCACCACCGATCAAACCTCACTCCCTCCATCATCTCAGGCTGAACTGGCCGTTGTAGCCTTGATAGTCTATTTGAGCCTCAGCTGAGATTCCAACCCCTATCCACTCCAATACAAAGACCACCTCCATAACAGTGCTGATCTTCATATTGTCTCGACCAAACTGCTGCTGAAAATCTAATCCATGTTTTTATCACCTCTGGATTCAACAATTCTAGTCTTTGACTGGTTGGCATTCCATCCTCCATCTTTCTCAATCCATAATCTTCAGTTTATCAAAACGCTCTTGCTCACGCATTAACCATATTGAACCATGTCAACTTATCACCCATGATCCCAGTTCCCAATGTCTTCAGTTCCTATCCTAATCTCATCCTCATTAGCTACCTCTGTAACTTTCTGTTCCCCTAAATTCTCCAAGAACGGAGTGGCACAGTGGTTAGCACTGCTGTCTCACGGCGCTGAGGCCCCGGGTTAGATCCTGTACGCGGAACACTGTCCATGTGGAGTTTACACATTCTCTCGTGTTTGCGTGGTTCTCAGCTTCGCAACCCAAAGTTGTGTATGGTAGGTGGATTGGCCATGCTAAATTGCCCCTTAATTGAAAAAAAAAGAATCGGGCAGTTCAAATTTATAAATAAAAAATAAATAAATTCTCCAAGAACTGTGTTCCTCCTGCTCTGACATATTGTGAGTCCCCATTCTCATCTCCAGCATAGTTAACTTCTCTTTCACTGATCTAAGCTGTACAGAAATCTCTGCCTACACCAATCTGCTTTTTCACTTCTCTCAATAGAGTTGAAGGAATTAAAAACTGAACGTACAGCCAACCCGATAGATATCCCATTTTGCGGCACTGTCTAAGATGCATTTCTATATCACGAACTGGTTACTTGTATTAATTATTCCAAGATCAGAGAGGGGATCAAATAACTAAAAACAACTGAGATGCTCTATCATTTCCCAATAATAATATATAAAAGTTGGGAACAACCATTATTTCTCCTTTCTTTATTATAATAAATGACAACCCATCATAATTAGGATTAAGTTATGAATGACAATAAAAACCTTAATATTTATATGGTGCCCTCCATGGCCACTAATGAAATACTCTTGAAGTACTATTATGTAGGAAACACATCAACCAATTTGTGCAAAGCAAGATCCCACAAAAAACAATATGATAAAGAATAGTGAGGGATTCTTCAATCCCGCGGCAGAGTGTCCACGGCGGCGTAAACGCGGTCGCGTTTTACGACGGCTTGAACGGGCCGCTGCCAGGACTAATGCGCAATGGCGCCGGCGCCAACATGCACATGCGCAGTGGCACCACCATTCGCATGCGCACTGACCTCCTTCAATGCACCAGCCCCAATGCAACATGGTGCATGACTACAGGGGCCGACGTGTAGGAAAGGAGGCCCCCAGCCAGAGAGGCCGGGCCGCCGATTGGTAGGCCCCAATTGCAGACCAGGCCACACCGGAGGCCCCCCCCCCCCCCCGGGATTGGACCCCCTTTCCCCCCCACAGGCTACCACCCGACCCTTCCACGCCGAGGTCCCGCCGGCTCAGAGCAGGTTGGAACGGCGCCGGCGGGACTCGTTTTTTTTCTTACGGTCGCTCAGCTCATCCGGGCGAGAGAATGTGCAGGCCGGCCGCGTAGAGTGGCCCGCGTCCGGCACCACGCCAACCACGCCAGCGCCAACGCCACCGATTCTCCACCCGGCGGAGAATCGTGTGCCAGCGTCGGGGCGGCATGGCCGAATCACGGGGATTCTCCGGCCTGGCCCGGCCCAGGGCTGGGAGAATCCCGCCCATATAGCAAATTTTCCTGAGTCATATTGGTTGAGGGTAAAATATTGACCAGCGAGCACTTCCTGCTGTTCTTGTAAATAGTCCCGTACATCTACTTTAACCTCACCATAAAGCAACAAGTTACAAGCCTTTGGCCTCATATGAATGTATTTCTTGATTAAGATACCATTATTGTTCGCACCTGTGATAGAGCAGTGCTCCCTCAGTTCTACACTGGATGGAACTTGAACCCACAACATTCTAACTCAAAGGGGTGGGGCCACAACCTCAACCACAACTGAAGTCAACAGTGCTTGTTTTCGTTAAAGGTACTTAACATGTAAAACCTGTTATCATGTATTCCGCATGATAATTAAGGTTATCCCACAAGATTTCTTTAAAAGATGATGGAATCATTAATATTTCACACTACATCAAATACCAATCCTGCCCTGCCAACCCCCTCAACACCCCCCTAACCAGCTTATTTTACATTTATTTCTTAAGATGGGACAGGTGGACAAAGATGGCAACAGCCTGCAGTTGAGACAATCTATTAACTTGCCAGTTTTCAGTCATTTAGATAAAGAATGAGTGGTTTAAATGTTAGAAATGTATTCCTTGCTGATAAATTAATACAATTCCTTTGAACATTGTCTTTTCATCTTTCGGACTGTTTCCCAATTTCAGATAAACATGAGATCAAAGTATTCTTTCAATTGTAAAAATCCGACAGGAATCATTTGGACAGTCTCAGGCTAGACTTATTTGAGACTAATTTGTGTTAATTGCTATTCTCACTCCAAATTGCCGTATTGCTGTTTGAAATGTTGTTAAAGCAAATTAGCTTTACCCTGTCTCTGGCCAATGATGATGCTTAATTATGATCTAATAGTCAAACTTAGTTCAGGGAGAGGTCATGATGCTGTACTCTCCCTCTGGTGAGAACGGGTCCAAAAGTGAATGTGCTTCAGCTGTACAAATTCAGTTCCCTGTGGACACACACAAACTTGACCTTGAATTTGTTAAACAGCTCTAATTTAGCACCATCATTCTCAAAGGACAAATTGAGGGCATTGTTGAGGAAAATTGCATGGTTATTGAAGCAAGGTTTAGGTTTGAAAACACTGGCAGGGCAGGACTGGGAGTGAGCTCTATTATCTTAACTGAATTGCTTGATGATGTTATTAGGTGGAGTTCAATTTGAGAGATGTTCCATTTCCCACTATTATCCTTTCTATTGGCAAGAAGGGTATTTTAAAGCTACTTTTAATATTTAGTTGAATGAGAAGCATTTGAATAACTAAGGGCGAAACAAGGTTTCATACTTTGAGATCCCAGTACAACCAGTACTCAATGCTGTTTTCACATACAATAAATTATTGTGTTTTAACAATGAGACATCTTGTAAAGGATGATGTTCAGTTCACGATATAAAGGAAGGCACCCTGCGAGTTACATATTTCTCATCATGATCCCAGCGAAAGGAAGGTACACTCGTGTTCAAAAACTGCTTTGTTGAATTCAGTCAGTTAATTATGAAAGTTCGATTTTCCTGTTTCTCAGGTCTAATATTTGCAGAATTGTAACTGCAGCTGTGCCTCAAATTTGTCCCTTTATGGAGAAATCTAGAGTGTTATTTGTGTGAGTTAGTTCGCAAAAATATGATACCAACAGTCAACTATTTATTGCAAGAAGCCATCTATACCTATCAAATACACCATACTGGAAACAATTATTTTTTATCTGTATTAAAAATACTATGGAATACTCCAAATAAAATGTTATTATAGAATCCTCGACTGATATTTTGAACAAACATTTAAATATCCTGTTGAGCAATGTGGTTGCTTTAGGGTTACATTACCTGCGTAGCTGTGGGTAGCACTCTCACCCCTGAGACAGAAGGTCGTCAGGTTAAGCCCACTTTAGGACTTGAGCATGGAAATCTGAGCTGGTGCTCCACTGCAGTAAATTGTGGGGTTGCCATCTTTTGAATGAGACCTTAAGCTGAGGTCCTGTCTGTCCTCTCGGGTGCATGTAAAAAATCTCATGCCAATATTTTGAAGGAGAACAGAAGTTGCACAGTGGTTAGCACTGCTGCCTCGCTGTGCCAGGTTCAATTCCAGCCTTGGGTGACTGGAGTTTTGCACGTTTTCCTCGTGTCTGCGTGAGTTTCCTCCGGGTGCTCCGGTTTCCTCCCACAGTCCAAAGATGTACAGGTTAGGTGGATCATCCATGATAAATTGCCCCTTTGTGTCCAGGGATGTGCAGGTTAGGTTATGGGGTTACGGGGAGAGGGCAGGGTGGAAATTGGTGCAGTGCTCATTCAAAGGATCGGTACATACTTGATGGGCTGAATGGCCTCCTTTTGCACTGTAGTGATTCTATGACGTGTTCTCTCTCTTGGCCTGGCTAATATTTATCTTTCAGTCAATAGCTATTTGTGGGAGCTTTCTATGTGCCACTTGGCTGTAGCATTTCCTACACCACAATAGTGACTACATGTTAAAAGTACTTTATTGCAGGTAAAGTGTTTTGGGTGCCATGAAGGACACTTTATAAATGCAAGTTATTTTCCTTTTTACATTATCTGAACATATCCCATGAATTGTTTGAACTTTACAAAAAGTTTGCTAATGGTTTAACTCAATTTAAGTAGATAAACTCACTTTTGAAATATAATGCAAAATGGAATACTGCCTGCATGTCTGCACCATTGGGAACCCCATCTCAGAAAATCACCATTTTAAACCCTTGCATTTTCACAATTTGAAAGTAGGTGATTCATTATGAGTAAAACATGAATTCTATCATTTCTTATTAACAGGGGGCGGGATTCTCCCCTACCCGGCAGGACAGGGGGTCCCAGCGCTGAGGAGTGGCGTGAACCACTCCGGCGTCAGGCCGCCCCAAAGATGCGGAGGGGCTAGGCCTGCCCCGGAGTGGTTTGCACCCCGTCTGCCAGCAGGGAAGGTGCTTGGTGTCATGCCAACCAGCGCCGAAGGGCATCTGCTGGCCTGCGCGTGTTGGCGCATGTGCAGGAGCGCAGCTTGTGCTGGCGTCATCCCGGCGCATGCGTGGGAGGGTTCATCTCTGCATAGGCCATGACGGAAGACCACAGCGGCCGATGCAGAGGAATAGAGTGCCCCCACGGCACAGGCCCGTCCGCGGATCGGTGGGCTCCGATCACGGGCCAGGCCACCGTGGGGGCACCTCCTGTGTCCAGATCCCCCCGCGCCCCCCCCCCCCAAAAAACCCCGGGGGCCAACCTTGATTTACGTCAGTGGGACCCTCATTAAATGGGCGGGACTTCAGCCCATCGCGGCCCAGAGAATTCGGGCGGCCCCGGGGCTCATTGAGTCGCGCCGGTCCCCGCCATTATCGAGGAGGGCAGCGGGATTCACGCCAGGGTGATTTTTGAGGGGCTGGAGAATTCGGGGGACGGCGGGAGCCGGATTCACGCCGACCCCCGGCGATTCTCCGACCCGGTGGGGAGTTGGAGAATCCCACCTAGGATCTCCCAAACCTTCAATCCTATACACGTTTTGTATTTTCAAAGATTACGTAAAACATTATAAAATTTATCCTGCTATTTCTTTTGGATATAGACCAAAGTCTCTTTAAGGTCAAGTATGATAAATAATGTGATTTGGCTTGGGTATTTACAATCTGTGTGTTTTCCTAAATTAATCAAATTTCATTTATCATTTCAGACTGTGACAATAGTGGTACATTTTGTACTATCTACATAGTGTTTCCTGACTACAATATTCCATTTCCCATCTCAGATCATTTCCGATAATTGGTAGTTAGAGGTTTGGACCACAGCTTTGAAATGTTTGGGTGAAGGCCAGGACCTGCATGAAGTACAAAAATAAACATAAGAACAAAAGAAATAGCAGCGTTCGACCCTTTGACCCTGCTCCATCATTCAACACAGTCCTGCCTGATCTTGGCTAAAACTCCATTTTCCCGACCGCTCCCTATATCCCTTTGTTGCTCGTTGTGCTTTTACTTAATTTGCTCTGTTTAATCACCTTGCTCTAGAGTCGCCAGGTGTCTTTATGATACCACCACGAGGTTCAAGTGCTGATCAATAACTCAATACACCAGTTAGTAAGTTTCAAATCAAAACACATTTATTATATACACAGTCAATCACTACTCATGCATAAAACTCTACTTACTAGACTATCTCTAACACTAAAAGGCCTATACTTAGTTTTGGAAATGGCTCACCAGGTATGGGGAACAATGACCTTTCGTTCGATTCTGAGTCTGCAGGCTTCAAGCTGGTATGGACTAGTAGCTCGGAGCGTCTATCTCGTAGCGTGCATTGACTGGAGACTTACTTGGTTGGTGCAGCTGCTAGGCAGGTCTCTCGTTGTTGAGAGTCACGGTCAAGAGTTGTTTTGAGCTGCTGACCCTGCCAAGAAGACCTGCCAAGAAGGACGAACTGAACTTGGGGGCCCTATTTTATAGCCCCCAGGGGTTTTGCGCCCTTTTGGGCGGACCCCGGACTTGGTTCTAATTGATTGGACTAAGTTCCAATCAATTGAATCGATTTCTCCAATACTGGAGCTGTTCCCTGATCGCTGGGCGGTTCCTAGGTGTCCGTTGGCCTTCCTTTGTCCTGGCTCCCACTGGCGCCGGGGAGTCTGGTTAGGTCTCGATTGCTCTTAATGTTTCCAATTGTTCCTGGGGATCACTCATTAATATGCAGATAGTTGCTGGTTTCAGTTCTATCTGGGTTTCTGCAAGTCCTAATACACAGGGAACCTTGTACCTGCTTGTTTCCCTGTATCTGGCTGAATTTCCCTGCATTCTTAGCGGACCTCCATTTTGGAATAGGGAAGTGGCTAAACCAGGTGGCTACACCGTCATTCTCTGACAGACTAAAACTCTGTCTATCTCAGCCTTACATATAATCAAAGATGGAGCATCCACAACCCGCTGGAGTGGAGAATTACAAAGAGCCACAATCCTACGACTGAAGAAATTTCTCCTATCTCAGTCCTGCAGGTTGATAGGTATGTGGAGGTCCCAGAGGCTGGGCTCTTGAAAGAGCAGCTGAAACCCCAGATGGAGTTGGACTGATGTCCATGGCTAAGGCAATAGGGCAGCTGAGTAAGGTCAGGGGGGCAGTCTATCAACATGGGGAAAAGGCGAGTAGGATGATGGCACACCAATTGAGGAAGCAGGAGGTGGCAAGGGAGATTGGAAAGGTGAAGGATAGGATGAGTAATATGGTCTTGGACCCGGTGGGGATCAATGGGGTATTTGAGGACTTTTACAAGAGGCTACATGAGTTTCTCAAGTGTGGAGACCAAAACTGCACACAGTACTCCAGGTGTGGCTTCACCAGCACCTTGTACAACTGCAACATTACCTCTCTACTTTTAAACTCAATCCCCTTCGCAATGAAGGACAAAATTCCATTTGCCTTCCTAATTACTTGTTGCACCTGCAGACCAACCTTCTGTGGCTCATGCACAAGTACACCCAGGTCCCTCTGCATAGCAGCATGCTGCAGATTTTTACCATTTAAGTAATAATCCGTTCTATTGTTACTCCTACCAAAATGCATGACTTCACACTTATTGACATTATACTCCATCTGTCAGACCTTTGCCCACTCACTCAATGTGTCAATATTCCTCTGTAAGGTTTTACAGTCCTCAGTACACTTTGCTCTGCCACACACCTTCGTGTCATCTGCAAACTTGGATACCTTACAGGAAGTTCCCAATTCCAAATCGTCTATATAAATTGTAAATAATTGTGGTCCCAACACCGATCCCTGAGGCACACCACTCATCACTGATTGCCAGCCAGAATAGCACTCATTTATTCCCATTCTTTGTTTTCCTGTTAGACAACCAATCCTCTATCCATACTAGTACTCTACCCTTAACACCATGCATCCTTATCTTATGCAGCAGCCTCTTGTACGGTACCTTGTCAAAGGCCTTTTGGAAATCTAGGTACACCACATCCACTGGGTCCCCTTTGTCTACCTTGCTCGAAATGTCTTCATAGAATTCCAAGAGATTCGTCAAGCATGACCTGCCCTTCATGAATCCATGTGCATCCGTTCAATGGGACAATTTCTATCGAGGTGCCCTCCTATCTCTTTCTTAATAATAGACTCAAGCATCTTCCCCATGACAGAGGTTAAGCTAATCAGTCTATAATTCCCCATCTTTTGTCTACTTTCCTTTTTAAACAGTGGCGTCACATTTGCTGTTTTCTAATCCTCTGGGATTGCCCCAGTGTTCAGCGAATTTTGGAAAATTACCGCCAGTGCATCTGCTATTACTCCAGCCATCTCTTTCAGTACCCTGGGATGCATTCCATCAGGGCCAGGAGACTTATCTATCCTGAGCTCCATTAGCTTGCCCAACACTTGCTTTTCGTGATAGTAATGGTTTCCAGGTCCTCACCTACCTTCTTCTCTCGGTCAATTACTGGCATGTTATTAGTGTCCTCCACTGTGAAGACCGATACAAAATATTTGTTCAATGCCTCTGCCAATTCATCATATCCCATAACTAAATGACCACTCTCATCCTCTAATGGACCAATGTTTACTTTAGCCACTCTTTTTAGTTTTATATAATTATAAAAACTTTTGCTATCTGTCCTTATATTCTGTGCCAGTTTTTTTTCATGTTCTATCTTACTTTTCTTTATGGCTCTTTTCGTGGCTTTCTGCTGACCTTTAAAGTTTTCCCAATCTTCTAGTTTCCCACTGATCTTGGCCACTTTGTAAGCCTTCTCTTTCAATTTGACAGCCTCATGTATCTCCTTAGACACCCATGGTAGATTACCTCTTTTCTTACAATTCTTCCTTCTCACTGGAATATACTTTTGGTGAGCACTATGAAAGATTTCTTTGAAAGTACTCCACTGCTCCTCAACTGTCCTACCATAAAATATTTGTTTCCAGTCTACTTTAGCGAGGTCCTTCCTCATTCTATCGTAGTCCCCTTTGTTCAAACATAGGACCCTGGTATTGGATTCTATCATCACACTCTCCATCTGTATACTAAATTCAACCATGCTGTGATCACTCCTCCCAAGAAGATCCCTAACAATGAGATCATTAATTATTCCTGCCTCATTACACAGGACCAGATCTAGGATAGCTTGCTCTCTCGTCGGTTCCATTACATATTGTTCCAGAAAACTATCCCGGATACATTCAACGAACTCCTCTTCAAGGCTACCCTGACCGAGCTGATTTGACCAATCTATATGCAGATTAAAATCTCCCATGATAACTGCTGTACCCTTTTCACAGGCATTAGTTATCTCTTCATTTACTGCCCGTCCCAGTGTGATGCTATTATTTGGTGGCCTATAGACTACGCCTATCAGTATCTTTTTCTTCTTAGAATTTCTAATTTCTACCCAAATGGATTCAACCTCATTCTCCATAGAACCTATATCATTGCTCAATGCCACCCTGATGTCGTCCTTGATTATTAATGCTACTCCACCTCCCTTACATACCTGTCTATCCCTCCGAAACGTCTGGTACCCCTGGATATTTAACTCCCAGTCGTGACCATCCTGCAACCATGTCTCCGTAATGGCTATCAAGTCATATTCATTCGCGATGATTTGTGCCGTTAATTCATCAACATTGTTACGAATGCTACGAGCATTCAGGTAAAGTGCCTTAATGCTGACTTTCTTATCATTATTAGAGAAATTGGACATCATGAGATGTCCTAAGTTATCCTTCCTTTTTGCTTCATTCCTAGTCTGCCTTGAACTTAAACCCACCTGCACACATGCTAACTTGCTGCTTATCCTTCCATTTAACTCCCTACTCCCTGTCGCTTTCCCTTTCCCTTCCCCCTGACTCAGAAGTTTAAAATCCTACTGACCACCCTATTTATCCTTTTCGCTAGAACACTGGTTCCAGATCGGTTCAGGTGGAGACCGTCCCAACGGTACAGATCCCCCCGGTTCCAAAACTGGTGCCAATGCCCCATGAAATGGAATCCCTCTTTCCCACACCAATCCCTTAGCCATGTGTTTACTTCCCTAACTTTCTTATCCCTATGCCAATTAGCACGTGACTCGGGCAGTAATCCGGAGATTATGACCCTCGAGGACCTGTTCTTCAATTTCCTTCCTAGTGCTTGATAATCCCCAAACAGGTCCTCCACCCTAGCCTTGCCTATGTTGTTAGTCCCAACGTGGACCACAACAACTGGATCCTCCCCCTCCCGCTCCAATATCCTTTCAAGCCGGTCAGAGATGTCCCGCACCCTGGCACCGGGCAGGCAACACACCATGCGGGACTCCCTATCCGGCTTGCAAAGGATACTATCTGTCCCTCTAATTATAGAATCCCCTATAACAACTACTTGTCTTTTTGCTCCCCCCTCTTGAATGGCCTTTTGCACCATGGTGCCATGGTCAGCTGGCTCATCCTGTCCACAGCCCTTTTCCTCATCCGCACAGGGAGCAAGAATCTCATACCTGTTGGACAAGGTCAAGGGCTGAGACTCCTGCACTCCTGAACTCCGAATCTCCCTACCTGCCTCACTTACAATCACATCCTGTTTTTCCTGAACACTTACTGAATTTGAATACCTTAATCTACCGGGTGTGACTGCCTCCTGAAGCAAAACGTCCAGGTAACTCTCCCCCTCCCGGATGTGCCGCAGAGTTTGAAGCTCAGACTCCAGATCATCAATTCTGATCCGGAGTTCTTCCAGCAACCAACACTTGCTGCAGATGTGGTCACTGCCGTTCACAATGGGATCAGCCAGCTCCCACATCATACAGCTACAACACATCACCTGTCCCGCCATCTCTACTTATTTAATTAACGTTTACAAATTTATGTTAAATAATTGCTAGTACTTCTCTGCTAAATAAAAAGCTTAATTCAACTACTATAATACTCAATAATAAACTTATGCCAAATAAGAGTTTAAAAAAAAACATCTACTGGCTCCCCTTTATCTACCCTACTAGTTAGATACGCAACTAATTCGAACAAATTTGCCAAATGGGATTTCCCTTTCACAAAACCAAGTTGAATTATTCGATCATAGAATCATAGAATTTACAGTGCAGAAGGAGGCCATTCGGCCCATCAAGTCTGCACCGACCCTTCAAAAGACCACCCCACTTAAGCCCACACCTCCAACCTATCCCCGTAACCCAGGAACCCCACCTAACCTTTTTTGGACACTAAGGGCAATTTATCATGTGCAATCCACCTAACCTGCACATCTTTGGACTGTGGGAGGAAAGCGGAGAACCTGGAGGAAACCCACACAGACACGGGGAGAATGTGCAGACTCCGCACAGTGACCCAAGCCGGGAATTGAACCTAGGACCCTGGAGCTGTGAAGCAACTGTGCTAACCACTGTGCTAACTGCTGCCCCATAATATGCTTTTCTAAGTGAATTGTTAAGACTTCCTCAATAATAGATTGCAACATTTTCCTGATGATTGATGTGAGGTTAAATAGCCTTTAATTCTCTGTTTTCTCTCTCCAAACTGTCTTGAATAGCAGTGTAATATTTACTAACTTCCAATCTAATGAGACCATTCCAGAATCTAGGGTATGTTAGAAACTCATAGCAGCAGATCCACTATCTCTGCAACTATTTATTTGAAGCTCCTAGGACGTAAGCCATCAGGTCCTGGTGATTTGACAGATTTGCATCTGTGTTTCTCCAGTATTTGTGATAGTGGTTACCTAATTTCCTCGCTGTTATTAGCTCCTAGGTTGCCCTCTATTTCTGGTGGAACACTTTTTACTGAAAAATAGAGTCCGGAAAATAGAATGCAACTAAAGGGAAAGATTAGACACTTTGTGAGGTCATATAAAGCCCAGATTGTATTGCAGATGAAGCCTGTGCTATTTTATGCAAAGGATTTTAAGTTATGGTCAGAAGAAATATCAATGTGCTTCATGCCAACATGAGACAATACCACGAGGAACAGTTTAATTATGAAAATGCCAGTAAACAGTTATCACCTTTAATTTGGACCAATGGTTGTGCTTATTGTGCACTTTAATCTGCAATACCTTATTGTACATGTCTGTATGAAGTACATTAGTCATTCAGTGAAGTCTCTTCCCTCTGTCTTGAGTAATTGTTAACTACATTTTCACATTCAAAATTATTATTTTTTATGTCTAAATAAATGACATATCCAACTCCAAAGTTGCCCATTCTGTCCAGAAGCATAAGTTACAGAACATAAAATAAGGAGTCCAAAAATGGAGCTCCCAAATGCATTTTGAATGTATAGAGAAGGGGTTCGCCCAGAAATTGAGTAAGGTGTGAAACGCTTTGTGCAATATGTGGAAATTGATGCTAACAGGAAGAAACTCAAATATCTCTGATGATGATCTCAAGACAAGCCAAGGATAGGTGCACTGTTTCTCGAAACACTATTTCACAGTATTACTGGGCAAAATCAGATAGTCAACGCTTATATTTCTTTGTTGGCGTAAAGAGAAAAGGTATGGAGGTGCCCACAGACTAGATTCCCGTAAAACACAATGAGAGGTTTATTAAGGGTGTTGCTCATACAATCAAGGTAGTGATCTGATCAAAGCCAGCACAAACATTTTGCTGACTACACATCATGTTACGCAGAACCAGCAAGACTGTATTCCCAGATATATAACACCCCTCCCCTTTTACTTCATTAGACAGTGATCAACATTTATACAACAGATTCCTTGATATGTCATTGCTATACATATATATATATATATATATAATTTCATAAGACTGTCTCTGCGGTGGACGTCTATTCCTTTTTAGTAGAATTTGGCGTTCTTCAACTTGACTACCTGAGACCTCAGAAGTGTCCTCATTCCTTTCTGTAGATGGTACTTTTTGAGTAGTTATTTCAGGATCTGTCACTGTAGGCATTGAAAAGTCCTAAGAAACATAATCCGAAATCATCATTGTCTCTGGTCACCTTCCAAAGTTTTTAAAAATAAATTTAGAGTACCCAATTATTTTTTCCAATTAAGAGGCAATTTAGAACAAAGAACAAAGAAAATTACAGCACAGGAACAGGCCCTTCGGCCCTCCCAGCTTGCGCCGATCCAGATCCTTTATCTAAACCTGTTGACTATTTTCCAAAGTCTACTTCTCTCTGTCCCCCACCCGTTCATATATCTGTCCAGATGCATCTTAAATGATGCTATCGTACCCGCCTCTACCACCTCCGCTGGCAAAGCATTCCAGGCACCCACCACCCTCTGCGTAAAAAACTTTCCACGCACATCTCCCTTAAACTTTTCCCCTCTCACCTTGAAATCGTGATCCCTTGTAATTGACACCCCCACTCTTGGAAAAACTTGTTGCTATCCACCCTGTCCATACCTCTCATAATTTTGTAGACCTCAATGAGGTCTCCCCTCAACCTCCATCTTTCCAATGAAAACAATCCTAATCTACTCAACCTTTCTTCATAACTAGCAGCCTCCATACCAGGCAACATCCTGGTGAACCTCCTTTGCGCCCTCTCTAAAGCATCCACATCCTTCTGGTAATGTGGTGACCAGAACTGCACGCAGTATTCCAAATGTGGCCTAACCAAAGTCCGATACAACTGTAACATGACCTGCCGACTCTTGTACTCAATACCCCGTCCGATGAATGCAAGCATGCTGTATGCCTTCTTGACCACTCTATCGAACATTTAGCGTGGCCAATCCACCTATCCTGCACATCTTTTGGGTTGTGGGTGTGAAACCCACGCTGACACAGGGAGAATGTGCAAACTCCTCACGGACAGTGACCCAGAGCCGGGATTCGAACCCGGGTCCTCAGCGCCGTAGGCAGCAATGCTAACCACTGTGCCACCGTGCTGCCCCACCATTCCAAAGTTAAGCTCTCCAGATCTTCTAAGGGCCAAACCTCTTGAGAGGTTTTTACAAATTCACCATGCAGCAAGAAACTGATCAGCATGACATTGCCAAACTCTTTCATCATCAGTCAGTACGGTGTATGATATAGGATCTGTCTTTGCTAGGATCATAGCTGGTATCCATTTCTCGTTAGTGGTGTAATCCCAGTTTGCACTCTCTCTCCCTTGTTGAATAGCCGCTTTTGAGGGATTTTAACAATTTGTGCTTCTTGTTGCCGTTTGAGAATCTCTGAAAAATCAGATGGAACTAACAAATCAATCGGTGTTCGTATTTTCCTCTTAAACACCAGTATTGCTGGTGAACGTTGTGTGGTAGCATGTACAGTATTCCGATAAGATATTAGAAATTTGTTTACTCTTGATAATTGTCCCTGTTCCTCTGATACTTTGATAGAATGCTTTAATGATTGCACAAAATGTTCAGTCAATCCATTCATTGCTGGACGATATGGAGCTGACTTGATCTGGTACACACTGTTCCCTTTCAAGTAGTCCTCAAACTCCTTCAAAGTAAATTGCATGCCATTATCACTGATAATCTGCTCCAGTGTTCCAAATCTTGTGAATATTTTGTTTAGTTTCTCAATGGTCTGCTCAGTCGTTGTTGATTCCATTATCACAACTTCTGCCATTTCAAGTGTATGCCTATAATCACTAATATGTGATATGTAATATGGATGTTCCCGGAACATACCTCTTCATTCACCTGAGGAAGGAGCAGTGCTCCGAAAGCTAGTGATTTGAAACAAACCTGTTGGACTTTAACCTGGTGTTGTAAGACGTCTTACTGTGCCCACCCCAGTCCAACGCCGGCATCTCCACATCATATAATCACTAAACATGGGTGGGGTTCTCTCAACCCGGGGCCGGGCCGGAGAATCCCTGCGATCGGCGTGAATTCTCCGCAGAGCGGAGAATCGGCGCCATTGGTGCCGGCGTAGTTGGCGCGGCGCCGGTCGGGGGCCGCTCTACACGGCCGGCCCGCCGATTCTTTGCCCGGGATGGGCTGAGCGGCCGTCGCAAAAAAGCCGAGTCCTGCCGGTGCTGTCCACACCTGCTCTCAGCCGACGGGAACTCGGCGTGGAAGGGTCAGTGGACGGCCTGTGTGGCGGGGGGAAGAGAGGGTCCGACCCGGGGGTGGGGGGGGGGGGCCTCTGATGTGGCCTGGCCTGCAATTGGGGCTCACCGATTGGTGGACCGGCCTCTCTGGCTGGCGGCCTCCTTTCTTCCGCGCTGGCCCCTGTAGTCCTGCGCCATGTTGCGTCGGAGCCGGCGGGTTGAAGGAAACCACTGCGCATGCGCGCATTGGGGCTGGTGCCATGCGTTAATCCCGTGGCGCCCATTTGATGCCAGGTTCAGCAGCTGGAACGGCGTGTACCTAATTAGGGTTACTTAATGGCGTGTACCTAATGGAATGGCGTGTACCTAACCTGCGAGAAACTAAACAAAATATTAACAAGATTTGGAGCAGTAGAACAGATTGTCAGTGATAATGGGATGCAGTTTACTTTGAAGGGGTTTGAGAATTGCTGATCCTGAGGCCGTGTTGACGCCATCAAGAAATGTGACGGCGTTTCCGACGGCGTCAATACTTAGCCTCAGGATCACAAAATCCCGCCCCATGTGTCCTTCCAGTGGACCAGCATAATTGATGTGTATTCTCTGCCATGGCTGAATCGGCCATTGCCACAGATTAATGGTTGTAATGGTGGAATATTCCTTAATTTTGTACAAGGTTGGCAAGAATTTGGCAGAAAATGCAGGGAAAGCTCAGCAGGTCTGGCAGCATTAGTGGAGAGAGAAACAGGGTTATTGTTTCAAGTCTGTATGACTCTTCATGCTGAATGAGAGACATGTGAACTTAAAACTTTGGGCGTGATTTTCACGCAACCCAACACGTGTTCTGTGGTAGTGGAGGCAGCCCGCCATTGGCCGGGGGCCAGGATCTTCTGGTCCCGCTGTTGTCGACAGTGTTTCCCATCAATGCACCCCTTGCTGCTGTGAAACCCGTGGGAGGGGGGGTGCACCATCGGTGGGATTGGAATACCCCGCCAACGTGAACAGTCTGAACATTGTCAGACCTGCTGAGATTTTCCTCCATTTTCTGTTTTTTATTTCAGATTTGCAGCATCTGCAGCATTTTGCTTTTATTACTCTGGCAGGAATTTTTAAAAATAAATTTAGAGTACCCAATAACTTTTTTTCCAATTACGGGGTAATTTAGCGTGGCCAATCTACCTACCCTCCACACCTTTGGCTTGTGGGGTGAAACCCACGCAGGCACGGGAGAATGGGCAAACTCCACACGGACAGTGACCCGGGGCCGGGATCGACCCAGGTCTTCAGCGCCGTAGGCAGCAGTGCTAACCACTGCCCCACCGTGCCACACTGTTATGGTAGGAATTTAACCTGTTTGTGATGCTAAAATGAAAGATACTACATAAGAATGAAATTTAATCTGGACTCTGCCTTTGGTCCCAGGAAAAGGGCTGGATAACGGGAGTTAATGCAAGGCTGGATAAGAGCTTTGCCAATCAAAGGCCAGTGCTTTGCTCTACAAATGTGTTCTATTGACACTTGGGGCTGGATTTACCGTTCCCCCCCCCGCCGCGCGTTTGTCAGCAGGTGAGGCGGCCCGCCAGCAGATTTTACCGGTCCGGCCGTTGTCAACGGGATTTCCCAGCCCTTGCTTGAGCCAACTCAACTTGTCGAAGGATATCTTGATTTCTGCCAACAACTTCATCTGAATATTTAGGTTGCTGATTCCACAGACTAACCGGTCACGTAGCATGCTGCTGAGAGAAGTACCAAATTTACAATATTCAGACATTTGCTGAAGTCTGGCTACAAAAGCGGACACCATTTTACCCGGACCTCTGGTGGCTGTATGAAACCTGTATCTTTCCATAATGTTGGAGGGTCACGGTCCCTCACTAACTGCACAAATTGATCTAGGAGTCTGGAAATATTAAGCTTCGCACAAGGTTGTATGTTTGTGGGCCGCAAACTGTAAATGATATTACTTTTTTTTCTCTCTTCTGCCATTATTTAGTTGGCAGCGGAAAAGTATCAAAGCCTTTCAACATATTGGCCCCAACGTTTGACCTCTGGGTCAAACGGATCAATGTTTCCAAACAGCAACATCGCTATTCAACTATAGATGGTCTTTTCCCTTTGAGAGACACTCCCCCACTTCCCCCGCCCCACCATCCAAATTTCCTTTAACTGACTTGTTTTACTCTTGTCACCAATGTTATTCTGTGAGGTGATCGATGAGGGAGTGTTGAAAGACTAAAGAGATTTATTGAACTAAAGCAACTCTGCATACTGGAAACCACAACTACTGCATGGGTCTTGTTCCCGTGACTCCCTGGCTAACTCTGGCCAAACCCAATGGCCAGAACCAGCTAAACCCCTGATATGCTTGCGCGCTGTGTCTCCATGGGCTCTAGGCCCATCACATGGCCCGTGAATATCGCCTCTTAAATGGACCATGCTACCACATTTTCCTTGCTCTTTGAAGGCTAGACATTGGGCGAGATTCTCCGGACTCACGACGGGTCGGAGAATAGCGGGCGTCGGAAATTTTTACGGCGACGCTGTTCCGACGCCCTCCCGCTATTCTCCGAACCCCGCAAATTGTCGGAGTCGCGTTTCCCGACAAACGCCTCCTTCCCGCCCCTGACACGACCAGAATCGCCACTGAGAGCCCCCCCGCTATTCACCGGCCCGGATGGGCCGAAGTCCCGACGTCATGGCACCCTGTTTGGACGTCGTGAAACACACCTGCTTTTTAAATTCGTCAACCAGTCGGCCTGGCTGACGACTGCTTGGAGGAGGTCAGGGCACCACTCTGCGCACCGCTCAGCGCACCGCTCAGCGCACCGCTCGAGTCTGGCCACAACGGGGAAGGCATCCCTGGGAACGGGAGGGGGTCCAGAACGGGGGCGGTGGGGGGGACGGAGTGGGCAGTGGGGGAGACGGAGGGGGCAGTGGGGGAGACGGAGGGGGCGGTGGGGGAGACGGAGGGGGCAGTGGGGGAGACGGAGGGGGCAGTGGGGGAGACGGAGGGGGCAGTGGGGGAGACGGAGGGAGCAGTGGGGGGCGACGGAGGGGGGGGGTTAGGTAGAGAGTGAGCCGTCCAACCCCGTAACAAAATGTCTGCCACCATGCCATGGTGTGCAGGTGACGAGGACACGGCCGCTGGTTCCCCTGTGGCTTCCGGCCACAGGCCACTGACGCACCCGTGAGGAGGACATAGTTTACTGGCCGTTGGATGCAGGAAGTGACCAGGGGTTAGGCTGACCGCGTGTCAGCAGCGCGACCAGGCCACCGGGACACACTGGTATCCCATGGCTGGCGGCTGCCGAGGTGTCGACTAACGTCCGTCTAACATGTCCCGTTTCTCTGCCCCCCACCACCCTTCTGTAGGTTAGCACGATGCATGGGAACAGAACGGCTATGTTCTGCGCAGTGGTTGGGGCCGCTCTACTGGATTTGGAGATGCAGCAGCATCCACACCCACAACCCGCAGTGGCTGCAGGGCCAGCTGCAGCAGCAGAGGGAAGGGCCGAGGAGTTGCCAGTCGTCGAGCAGCATGGGGGGGGGGGGAGGAGGAGGAGGAGGAGGAAGAGGAAGAGGAGAGAGTGAGGGTGCAGCCACGGCGTCAGAGGCGACGACCAAAGCCGAGGGTGTACCGTGTCCGGGTCTCTTTCCTAACAATGCCGGACATCACCTGCAGGAGAAGACTCCGGCTGAGTAGGCAGACGGTGATACATATCTGCGAACTCCTGTCGCACCTCGCCCCACGTGGAACGGGGGGAGGACACGCGATCCCGGTAGCCATCAAGGTGACGGTCGCTCTGAACTTCTATGCTACCGGCTCCTTCCAGTCTCCGAGCGGGGACGTCTCTGGGATCTCCAGTCATCGGTGCACAGGTGCATCCGGGATGTGACCGACGCCCTCTATGCCATCGCCGATCGCTACATCACCTTTCCCGAGGACCGAGCAAGTCAAGACTCACGAGCCCGTGGATTTGCCAGTGTGGCCGGGATACCGAGGGTTCAGGGGTCAATCGACTGTGTTCACGTCCCCATGCGCCCGCTTGCTGTGGACAGGGACGTGTTCACAAACAGGAGGGGGACATACTCCATTAATGTCCAGGTGGTATGCGACCCCCACATGAGGTTCATGAATGTCTGTGCAAGGTTCCCAGGGAGTGTGCATGACTCCTACATACTAGCGCAGTCGTTCATCCCTGCGATGTTTGAGGGACGTCCCCCCCAGCTGAGGGGCTGGTTGCTAGGTGACAGGGGTTATCCGCTGAGGTCTTGGCTGATGACGCCGATACGGAGGCCTCAGACCAATGCGGAAACACGATACAACGAGGCCCATGCAGCAACCAGGGGTGTGGTGGAGCGCTGCCTTGGCCTCCTGAAGATGAGATTCAGGTGCCTGGACCGCTCCGGAGGGGCCCTGCAGTACCAGGCCGACAGGGTCGCTCGCATTGTAGTGGTCTGCTGTGCGCTGCACAACATCGCGATGCAGAGGGGAGATGACCTGTTGCAGGAGGCGGAGGGAGAAGCTAGTGGCAGTGGTGCCAGCACAGAGGAGGAGGAGGAGGAGGAGGAGGAGGAGGAGGAGGAGGACGCTGGCGGAGTGGCGGGCGCAGCACGCAGACACGACCCAGGTGCTGGTGATGTCCAGGAGGCGGCACGACGGACCCGGCAAGGACGGCGGGCACGCGACGCCATGGTGGCAGCACGGTTCACGCATCGCATGTGACGTCCCCGATGAACACCAAACCACCACCTGCATCGCTAGTCATGCAGAGGGTCACCACACAACTGCCACCACCAAACCCCCCCCCCCCCTCAGTGTACACTGCTCCACTTCGACATGACGCTTATCACTGGGTCCAGACGGAATGGCACAACATTGATGGCTGTGTCAGCGGGTGTGATCAGTGCCATGTGGAATGATGACAGCCCGCTCTGCGAAGAGCTGTGAGCTCAGAATCGTTAGAGAGAGTCTGACCCATGGCAATAGCTGAACCATCCACCTTGGTGGCCGCTGAGTTCGTCACTGACACTCCATCACGTGCCCGCGTGGGCTAGCTGTGGGAGGGGGGTAGGGGCAGGGACTGCACACCCGGCACCGAGGTTTCACCACCCGTCACCCCCAGCGACACTCGGTCACCATCACGATTCCTGTGGCTGTGGAACAATCACACGGTATTACAAGTAAGGTGGAACAGTGTGTTTAATATTAACAATTATTTACAGGTGCCCTAGCCCCTACAACTAAACTGTGCCCTTCACCCGTGCCAACTTACTCAGTGTCTATCTTAGTTGCCTTACGGGCCCTACCACTACGTCTAAGTGAATCTCCAGATGATACAGCAGGAGTGGAGGAGGATTGCTGCGAATCGCCCCCCTCGACTCGTTTCTCCTTGGCCAAGCGTTTCCTGGGGCGACCCGGCCTTGATGGGCCAGGCTGCTCTGTGGGCGTCTCGGGTGACATTGTGCCACCCTGCTCTGCCTGCTGCCCACCCGATGCACCAGGGATGGGACGGGGGGAGGCCGAGAATTCCGGGACGTCCCGTGATGGAGTTAATGGGACGGGCCCCGAAACCTCCTCCTCCCTCGGGGAGCCCGGTGGCCCCCGGGCCTCACTTTGGGACAGAGGTGCGAGCGGGGAGGTTCCCCGTCGCACCACCGACACCTGGCACTGCCAGTCCTGGAGGCCTGCAACGGTATCCACCAGGATCCGAAGGTTTGCAGAGACGGAGTCCAGGGAGTTAGACATTCCCGCCAGGGACTGTGCGATCTCAACCTGATTGTGCACGACGCCATCCAGCACATGTGTCAGGCGGTTGATGCTCTCGGCGACTGACTGCTGCGACTGGCCAATGACCTGCTGAGACTCGGCCATGGCCCGCAGGGCGCCGGCAATGTCGGTTTGGCTCTGGCACATTGCTGCCTGTGAGAGGGCAACCCTGTCCAGGGCCGAGGATGACGCGTGCACATTAATCCCAACGTCTTGCATAACCTGACCCATTGCCTCCACCGCGGATGCCACCCGTGCGGTGTCGGACTGGGTCTCTGCCATGAGCGGCACCACTCCCTGCTCTTGGACGCGGATCGACTCCTCTAACAGCGTCTGCAGAGTCTGGAAGGAAGCCCTCATCCCGTCATTGTTTCCCTGGGTTTCCTGAGGCATCGGCTGTGCGGGTGGGTTGAGAAACTCCAGGAACTCCGAAAACGTCTGGGAGCCAGCTGCATCCTGGGCCTGGTCTGGCCTCCGCGAGTCCGGGCCCTCTGTTGCTCCGACCTCCACCTGCTGTACCTGCTCATCTGTGATGTGCCAACCAGACTGTGCCCCAGGAGACTCATCACTAAATAGGCCCGCCGGGGTGTGTGTCTCTGGGATGATGGATGTGGTGGGAGAAAGCAGTGCCGCAAGCCCGACGCTCTCAATGGTTAGGTCCTCGTCCAGGGTGTGGGGCCGCTCAGCGACAGGAGGGTTGTCCCTGGCCATTTCTGGTGGTGGTGGTGGACCTCGAACCCTCTGTGCGTCCTGGTCCGCAGATTGGGTTGGGGCAGATAGGGCTGCCCGCTGATCGGGCACCCTCTGTTGTGAGGCCCCGGGTGAGGTGGCGGCAGATTCCTGTCTCCGTCTGCAGCCAGACGGCCCTGGTCGTTCGGCATCACGTCCTAGGGAAGAGAATGAGACGGGTTATTTCGATTTGCTCGGCAGGCCGCTGGACGGTCCCAGTGGGCAGGGTGTGTGAAGGGACAGAGGCTGGGGAGGTGTCCCAGTGGGCAGGGTGTGTGAAGGGACAGAGGATGGGGGGGGGGAGGGTGTTTGTCAGGGAGGGTTGTCTCACTTGCTGCAGTTCCGCCAACCTCGCATTGCGCGATATCGCGGGTGGCAGACCCCCCAACAAGGTCCAGTGCCCTCTGTTCAAAGGTGCTGAGGGGGTGCATGTTGGGCGAACCCCCTCCTGTCTTGTGCCGCTCACGGTGGTTATGACCGGCCTTGGCCTGTTGGGGGAGGAAACATAGGTAGATCATTACAAAACGGTAGGTATCAGAAGTCCGTTCTGATACTGGCACAGTTTGGGGGGGGGGGGGGGCAAGTTGTCATCAGATGATTGCATCTCTCCTCGGGGCCAGAGCGCTGGGTCTGTGACAACTTTGTGAACCACCCTCAAATAACTCTGCCCCAATCCCTCTCCCCCCCCCCCCCCCCCCCCCCCGGGCAGTTAAGGGGGAGGGATGGTTTTGACTAGGGGGCACCCTCATGGCACTTACCCTGGCAGACCTGGTGAGGTCATGTAGCTTCTTTCGGCACTGCTCTGCTGAGCGAGGGGTCTGCCCCACAGCACTGACGGCAGCAGCCACGTCACGCCAGGCCTGGCGTACCGTGCTGGCAGGTTGGCGATGCCCTCTCCGCGGGCGGATGATGCACCTCCTCTGCTCCACGGCATCGAGCAGCGCCTCGACGTCTGCATCAATAAAGCGAGGTGCAGCTCGCCTAGGCTCCGACATCCTGCCCGACAGATTCTGTGGTCGCCCGCGCCTTTTTACGGCGTCGGGCGGCGTCACATGGGCGGGTTCGTGTCGTCGTCGCGTTCCGTCGTCATCACGCACGTAATTGACGCGGCCGCGCTGCTAGCCCATTTCCAGGAAGTGAATCGGTCGGGAAATGAAGCCTTCGCGACCGTCGTAAAACGGTCCCGATTTTTACGACCGTTTGCCGACTTTCCGCGGGTGCGGAGAATTTCGCCCATTATTTTTGGCAATTACCAAGTGATTGTTTAACATGTGTACCAATTTCTCTGTCTGCTGTTCTAACATCAATATTGAACAAACTGTGCTAATGAACTTTTCATTGACCTTTGATCATGTTTATTTCCTTAAGCACTAACAACTTGTTGATCTTCGATGGTAACTCTGTAATAAGAACTCGGAAGCAAGTCTTGACTTCTTCTACTCCAAGTTTACTGTGCTCAGTAACACTTCTCCAACAACAAAACAGTGCCACCTGTATACCCTTTATATATTGGTGCAGTCTATTCTACAATAAGTACAATCTATTAAACAATTAAAACCCCAAAGTATTTGGGAACATTAACTATTTCCCAACACAACTGACTACTAGCATCTGTAAGTTTAAATGTTTAAATCATGGTCTCACTATCCCCACTCGATTATGGTTAAGATGGACTCCCTTTGTTTTGTCAATGAATGTTAGGCATCATATCTTCCTGACAGGATATAAGTTTCAAAGACTCTACTTGAACATAGTTTCAAACAGCATCCATTCTACTGCTCAATAATATGTTGCAGGTAGTTGTGGTGCAGTATTTATCTTTCTATTATTTTCTCTTTTTCAGGTAGTTTAGTGGATTTCTTGAAGACACCTGTGGGATCAAAACTCAGCATAATTAAGCTGATTGATATGGCAGCGCAGGTGAGTTGCTAACCCTGGTTGTGTATGCACGTGGAATTAAAAAAGGGGAAATGCTGAAACTGCACAGCAGCTCTGTCAGGGTCTGAAAGAGGAAAGAACTGACAAGTCCGAAACAGTTCTGCTGGGTATTGTGAGCTGCAGAATTTGCCTATTCGTTACTTCTAGGCTCAGCTGGTGTATTTCCAACATTATTTAGTAATAATTCCGATTTTCTTTTCTCTCTGAGTACCTATAGTTACGATTGTTTGGAACAAACTACATGAGATGTTCGTGCTTGATCCATATTTTAACATTATTTCCTGCAGAGTGACCTTGAAGTGCTGTTAGTTACAAAAAACTCAGCATGTCTAAGGTTTGACTCTGCAGCACTAAATTGATTATGTTACAAGGAAGGCTTCACTGGTTTTAACAATGATTGGGAATGAACAATATGTGACCAATAAAAACCTAATAATCGCATGTTAAGCACTGTGAAGAACCTTAACCACATCCCGTTACACATTGAAATGTTAACTAAAGCTAAGTAAACCTACCAACCCTTACCACACCCGCAATGATACACTTTTTTATTTGAAACACACTGCAAAGAAGTACACAGTATGTTGAAGGCAACCAATCTTTATATGGTTTGTGGGAGTTCGAAGAGCGACCAGAGCATGAGCAAAAGAATACATGCATAAAATGAGTGCAAAAATCCAAGAGCATAAGGCTGAGCTCAAAATAGAGTTTTAGATGATTTATATCAATATTCTTTATCTTACATTCAAGAGGTGAGACTACAGCTGAGGTTATGGCACACTCACACCTCGGTTTGTGCTCTGGCACAGGAAAAGGACAAAATAGGTAAAAAGACAGCTTGTTGTTGATGCTTGACTAGCTCAATACTAATACGTTTAAAAGTGGATAAACATGAAATCATTGAAATAAAGCATTATAATTTAGTTTGCTGGGAAGTGAACATTAATTTCCAGTCGGGACACTAATCCTAGGAATATTTAAAGCAAGGGACAGAGTATAAAGTTAGCAACAAATGTCTTTAGTGTTTAAATGTCTGAAACAGGGGCCAGGACTATTGGCAATTAGCTCTCACTCAGCTGGCTTTGTACCCCAAATCCAGTACGAAAGTTCACATTCATGTAAGCTAAGAACAGGCTGCGACAGTGGATGATTACGTTCAGTTACTGCTATGAACATAGAACATACAGTGCAGAAGGAGGCCATTCAGCCCATCGGGTCTGCACCGACCCACTTAAGCCCTCACTTCCACCCTATCCCCGTAACCCAATAAGCCCTCCTAACCTTTTTGATCACTAAGGGCAATTTATCATGTCCAATTCACCTGACCTACACGTCTTTGGACTGTGGGAGAAAACCAGAGCCCCCGGAGGAAACCCACGCAGACACGGGGAGAATGTGCAGGCTCCACACAGACAGTGACCCAGCAGGGAATCGAACCTGGGACCCTAGCGCTGTGAAGCCACAGTGCTAGCCACTTTTGCTACCGTGCAGCCCCACTTACTATTTACTTACATTTACTTACTAAATCATATTGTACTGTTGTGCCATTTAGAATATCTCTGAATAATGAGAATAAGTAAAGGGAATGTTACAAAATAATTTATTTTGAAATAAATTGTGATTTACTTGAACAACTTAACGTTCACAGGGAGGAGGTATTAACAGTTTTAACATGCCTAACAGTGGATAAATCCCCAGGGCCCGGTGAGGTGTATCCCAGGTTGCTGTGGGAGGCAAGGGAAGAGATTGCAGCAGCTCTGACAAAATAATTCAAATCTTCTCTGGCCACAGGGGAGGTGCCAGAGGACTGGAAGACAGCTAATGTGGTGCCATTATTCAAGAATGGAAGTAGGGATGAACCAGGAAATTACAGGCCAGTGAATCTAACCTCAGTGGTCGGGAAACTACTGGAAAAAATTCTGAAGGACAGAATTAATCGCCACTCTGAGAGGCAAGCATTAATCAAGGATAGTCAGCATAGTTTTGTCAGATGGGAATGTCTCACAAATTTGATTGAATTTATTGAAGAAGTGCCTAGGTGTGTATATGAGGGTAGTACAGTTGGTGTAGTCTACATGGACTTTAGTAAAGCTTTTCACAAGGTCCCACATGGGAGGCAGATGAAGAAGGTAAAGAGCCCATGAGATCCAGGGAAATTTAACAAACTGGATCCAAAACAGGCTTAGTGGCAGGAGGCAGAGGGTGATGGTTGAAGGTTGTTTTTCTGACTGGAAGATTGTGTCCAGTGATGTTCCCCACGGATCGGTGCTAGGTTCCTTGTTGTTTGTAGTATATATTATTGATCTGGGTACGCATGTAGGAGGTATGATAAGTAAGTTCACAGATGTCACAATAATTGGTGGTGTGGGTAAATAGTGAGCAGCCTTAGAGTACAGGACGATATAGATGGGCTGGTTAGATGGGCAGAAGAGTGGCAAATGGAATTTAACCATGAAAAGTGTGGGGTAATGCAGTTTGGGAGGACTAACAAGGCAAGAGAATATACAATGAATGGTCAGACGCTAGGAAGTACAGAGGATCAAAGGGGCCTTGGTGTGCAGGTTCACAGATCTCTGAAGACCGCAGGGCAGGTAGATAAGGTGGTTAAGAAGGCCTATGTGATTGAATATAACAGCAGGGAGGTTATGCTGGAGCTGTATAAAACACTGGTTTGGCCCCAGATGGAGTACTGTTGTCACCACACTATAGGAAAGAAGTGATTGCACTGGAGAGGGTGCAGAGGAGATTCACCAGAATGTTGCCTGAACTGGATCATTTCAGCTATCAAGGGAGACTGGATAGCTGGGGTTGTTTGCCCTGGAGCAGAGAAGGCTGAGGGGGGAACTAATTGAAGTGTATAAAATTATGCGGGACATGGATAGGGTTGATAGGAAGGCTCTTTTCCCTTTAGTGGAGGGGTCAATAACCAGGGGGCATAGATTTTAGGATTGGGCAGGAGTTTTGGAGGTAATGTGAGGAAAAATCTTTTGACCCAGAGTGTGGTTGGAACTCACTGCCTGAAAGGGTGGTAGAACAGGAACCCTAACAACATTTAAGAAGTAATTTGATCAACACTTGGAAAGCCGTTGCATTCAAGGCTATGGATCAAGTGCTGGAAAACGGGATTAGAATAGTTAGGTGTTTGATGGTTGGCGCTGACACGATGGGCCGTAGGTCCTCTTTCCATGCTGTAAAACTCTATGGGATGGATGCTCTGTCCCGAGGTGCCCAAAGCATGTTTCCCAATGGAGTGGAATATCGAAAAATCGGAATCGGAGTTTCACGCCCGCATGCCAGCTGGAGGATGTAATTAAATACTAATCAATCTTAATGACCCATTTGTATCCATTTAGAGGCCCTGCACCCTAATCTGCAGCCCTCCGTGATTCTCCAGTCCCCTGGGCTGGGAATCACGTGGGTGGGGATTACTACAGGCCTTGACAAACTGAAGCCTACTTTTGATACTAATAAAGATTATTAATTTTTTATTATTATTACACAAGTAGGCTTACATTAATGCTGCAATGAAGTTACTGTGAAAATCCCCTAGTCGCAACATTCCGACACCTGTTTAGGTACACAGAGGGAAAATTCAGAATATCCAATTCACCTAACAGCACATCTTTCAAGTCTTGTGGGAGGAAACTGGAGCACCCGGAGGAAACTCACTTTGACACGGAAAGAACGCGCAGACTCCCACAGACAGTGACCCAAGCCGGGAAGCGAACCTGGGACACTGGTGCTGTGAAGCAGCAGTACTAACACTGTGCTACTGTTCCGCCAACACCCTTTATTCTCCAACACCATTTTGGACTTGTCAGAGGAAACCAGAAGAAACCCATGCAGAGACGGAGAAAACGTGCAGACTCTGCACAGACAGTGACCCAAACTGGGAATTGAACCTAGGACCCTGGAGTTGTGAAGCAACTGTGGTACCAAACCGCCTGGAAAAGATTAGTCAATTGCGTGTGTGTAACATTGATCCATTAGATATGATGACCCAAATCAACTTTATTCATCCCATAATCTTAGCATTGTCATGTGAGAGTACCTTTCGGAAATGGGTATTTAAGAAATGTACCTTTAAGAAATGGGTGTTTATCAGTGATGTCAGAGTGCGTGTGGAGCTGGGCTGTCTGTCAGCTTTTTACTTTCGTTTTAGGCTGTTTGCTGCAGGGTGTGTTTTAGTTTCATTTTCAGTGTTGGAGCTGAAGCCAGACCAGGCAGGTGTACTGCTGTTCTCTCTGCCATGAAAAGACTATCTCTTGATCATTTGGTAAATTCAGAATTATAAATGTTTTCAGTAGTGACTTTAACCTGATGTGCTTCTGTTAAAGGTTTTGTTTTTTGAAGTCGTATTGATGTTAAAAGGAAAGCTTAAAGGATTACTTAGTGTTGTAGTCTTTTGGGGTTGTATTTGAATTAATGGTTGCTCAGCTGTTCACTGTATATTTTTAAAAGGCTAACTTGAGTTCATAGAATAAACATTGTTTTGCTTTTAAAAAATACTTTTCCATTTCTGCTGTACCACACCTGTAGAGTGGGCCATGTACTCCGCATATCACAATCTATTAAAAGTTGTGGGTCAGGTGAACTCCATGATACACTTTGGGGTTCTCTAAACCCTGGCCCATAACAACATTTAGCAGAAAAAGCTTGCAGTGAACTAAAAGGTTAAGATATTTCCAAGATCATTACTATACATATAGCAAATATTCTTCATATACAAGTATATGTATCATAAAATTTAGAAAGTAATGATATGTCTTTTTAGAATTTCCAATGCTTGAATAGAATTGTTTGTTGAATGAAATTTTGATCCAGCTGGTGAGACAGAGAATGCTCTCGGAGCATGAAATAGCTCTATGTCGTTGTCAGAGTTACTGCAGACACAAGGAACTTTAGCTTTGTTAAGAACTCAAGATGACATTGACACCTGTCAGCGTGAGAAACAATCCTATGTAAAAAAACAAATTGGACCTTGAAATATTTGTTAACACAATAAAGAGTCTTCAACTACAAGTTGCATTTCTAAGAATGTGGTGCTCCCTTCAGACTGTGGCAATGTTGTTGTTGTGATACTTGACTGTGCCAAATTAGCCCAGAGGCTTGGTCTGAATTTGGTCTGAATTTCACGTCAGCACTTATTTCCCATGGGATCTTCCGCTGACGCCCGCCATGGTGGATTGGGAAACTCGCTGGAGGACTGCAGGCAACTGATTTTCATTCCACTAATTGATGCAGATGAAGGCCCAACCGGAATCTACACCCTTCCATTCCTGATTTTCCACGGCGCCAGCGGAAAACATGCCGTTCCAGGACACATCTGGAATAATGTGGCGGGCAGCAGTTGGGACATATCTGAAAAACATCTGTGGCTGCCTCTGGAGTTCAGGATGAAGGCCACTAGCCAACATGTACCCTGGAATACCACAACTGTCAATGGGGGAACTATCTTCCAGCTTCAGTGTCAACGAGGAGCTCCACCTACTGGCCTCAGAGTGTTCCTGGAGATCCACCTTCTTTCTCAGGAGGTCCATCTTCTTCCTTCAATAGTAGGTCAGTGATGTTGGGCACCTCTTCAATATGGCACCCAGATTTGATGGCGGGACTCATGGCATCATGCCCACCCCACCACAGAATATGGGTTCAAACTACCAGGTGCATAATTAATGAGGCAAGTTTACACCCGCCTCCATAGCGAGAAGCACGCCATGTTCTTTTCCCCGCTATGGGAGAATTGCATTATTGCATTTGTAGGGTAGGATTTTCTGGCTGGTCACGCTGGGATTTTCTGGCGGATTTTTATGGTCTCGCCGACCGTGCACTTCCGGTTTCCGTTCACAACGATGGGACCAGAAAATCCTGCTGCCGGCCACTGGCGATCCACCCTCTGCTGCTGCAGAACACGCAAGGGGAGGAAAATCCTGCTCCTGGACTTTAAAGAATGCATTTATTTATTCTTTCATGGGATGTGGGCATCGTTGGCAAGGCCAGCATTTGTTGCCATCCTTAACTGCCATTGAACTGAGAGTCTTGCTAGACCATTTCATAGGATGATTAAGAGTCAACTACATTCATAGAAGTATCGAATCCCAAAAGTGCAGAAGGAGACCATTCAGCCCATCGAGTCTGCACGGACCCTCTGAAAGAGCACCCAACCCAGGCCCTTATCCTGTCCCCTGAAAACCTGTATCCCCATCTAACCCGCACTAAGGGAAGCTAGTGGCGTAAGGGAAGCTAGTAGTGTAGTGGTGTTGTCACTGGACTAGTGATCCAGAGACCCAGGGTAATGCACTGGGGACCTGGGTTCAAATCCCACCATGGCAAATGGCGAAATTTGAATTCAGTAAAAATCTGGAGTGACCATGGAACCATTACTGATTATCGTAAAACCCCATCTGGTTCACTAACGTCCTTTAGGGAAGGAAATTTATTATCCTAACCTGGTCTGGCCGACATGTGACTCCAGGCCCACAGCAATGTGGTTGACTCTTAACTGTCACTCGGTTCAAGGGGCAAATAGGGATGGACATTAATAATGGCCCAGCCAGCAGTACTCACATCCCATGAACAATTTTCTTTTTAAATTTAGCATGGCCAATACACCTAACCTGCACATCTTTGGACTGTGGGAGGAAACAGGAGCACCCAGAGGAAACCCATGCAGGTATGGGGAGAACATGCAAACTCTACCCAGTCACCCAAGGCCGGAACTGAACTTGGGTCGTTGGTGCTGTGAGGCAACAGTGCTAATCACTGTGCCACCTTTCTTGCCCTACAGCATTGTTGTGGATCTGAAGTCACTTGAACCAGATGGGTTTTTACCGCTATTTATGGTAACTTTCATTAATTGAATTTAAATTCTCCTAGTTGCTGAGGTGGGATTTGGACCCTTGCCCTCAGATCATTGGCGTGGGATTTAAGATTACTAGCCCTATGACAATACCACTACGCTACCATCTCCCCTAATTTAATTTGATAGTAAGAGGAATATTGTACTAGTTTGGCTCTTGTGATATGTTTTTGGGGAATTGTTGGTGTTGGCCGATATTCAACTGATATAGGAAGAGGAATCAGAGCTGAAGAAAATTGGGTCAAAGGTGGCTGAAATTGCGTGCATGAAATCACAAGCACAGAATCAACAAGGAAAAGGTTACTTAAAAGGGAGGCTCAGATTAAGCATCTTGATTGAGCAATTTTTAAAGTGAGCTTAATACATTTATGTGCATGATCAACAAAGGAATGTGTCTAGCCTAAAAAAATACTTCAGCCTTCACCAAAGTTCACACCTTTACTTTTTGTTCATATCTGCAAATTACAGCATCACTAAAAATGTGATTGAAAAAAGGACCTGCAAAGATGGAACACACTCCCGCTCTCCCTCACGGGGAGAGTTCAGACGATCAAAATGAACGTACTGCCCAGGTTCCTCTTCCTGTTTAGATCCATTCCGATCTACATCCCCAAGGCCTTTTTCAAAGCGCTGGACAAACTCATCATGGCGTTCGTATGGGGGGGTAAAAATGCTAGGATCCCAAAGAAGGTCTTACAAAAAACAAAAACCAGGGGAGGGTTAGCCCTCCCGAATCTACAATTCTACCACTGGGCAGCAACAGCCGAGCGAGTAAGGGGATGGATCCAGGAGCCAGAAGCTGAGTGGGTGCGTGCGGAGGAGGCCTCCTGCATGGGAACCTCCCTCCGGGCCCTCGCCACGGCAGCACTCCCATCCCCACCCAAAAAACACTCCAGCAGCCCAGTGGTGACAGCCACCCTCCAATCCTGGAACCAACTGCGGCAGCAACTTGGCCTGACCAAAATGTCGAACAGGGCTCCCATCTGCAACAACCATAGGTTCAAACCAGCACTGACCGACGCCACCTTCAAAAGGTGGAGGCAGGACGGGGGGACACTGACAGTCAGGGACCTATACACGGACGACAGGATCGCAACACTGGACGAACTGACAGAGAAATTTCAGCTAGCTGGGGGGAACGAGCTACGGTACCTGCAGCTCAAAAACTTCCTACGAAAGGAGACAAGGACGTACCCACAACCGCCACGACAGACACTACTGGAAGACCTACTGGACGCAAGTATCCTAGAGAAAGGGAACTGTAGTGACATGTATGACCGACTGGTAGATAGGGACGACACCGTACTGGACGCAACAAGGAGGAAATGGGAGGACGACCTGGGGATGGAGATCGGGTGGGGACTCTGGAGCGAAGCACTGCATAGGGTCAACTCCACCTCCACGTGCGCAAGGCTCAGCCTGACGCAACTAAAAGTGGTACATAGAGCCCACTTAACAAGAACCCGTATGAGTAGGTTCTTCCCGGAGGTGGAAGACAGATGTGAACGGTGCCAAAGAGGCCCGGCCAACCACGCCCACATGTTCTGGTCTTGCCCCAGACTCGTGGAGTACTGGACAGCCTTCTTCGAGGTAATGTCCAAAGTGGTGGGAGTGAGGGTGGAGCCATGCCCGATAGTGGCGGTCTTCGGGGTTTCAGAACAGCCAGATCTATTCCTGGGGAGGAGGGCGGATGCCCTTGCCTTTGCCTCCCTGATCGCCCGCCGTAGAATCCTGTTTGGCTGGCGGTCAGCAGCACCGCCCAGAGCTGCGGACTGGCTGTCCGACCTCTCGGAATCTCTCCAAATGGAGAAAATCAAATTTGCCATCCGAGGGTCGGACGACGGCTTCCACAGAACGTGGGAGCCATTCATGCAACTGTTCCGGGACCTATTTGTGGCCAATGTACAAGAGGAAGAATAGTCGGGGGAAGGTAGCGGGAGGGGGGGGGGGGCTACAGGTTCGTTACGGGGGTTCGATGGCTAGCTAAGGCCCAAAACCAAGCTAAATAAACATGTTGAGGGGGGGGGGGGGGGGGGCGCAGTTACTACTACGAAGATGCTTACCTGTAAATATGTATGTTAATTTTTGCGTGTTTGTTTTTGTTTGTTTTTTTTTTTTTTTTTGTTTCTCTCTCCTAACAATTTGTAATTTGTTCAATATAAAATACGAAAACTGAATAAAAACATTTATAAAAAAAAAAAAATGTGATTGAAAATCTGTGGCCGATTTGAACATTTGAAAACTGCACACCTTTTGGACACATTTTACTTGAGGATAAAATTTCCACTGAAGGATCCATCAGCTTTGTCATTTTAATGTCCGACAGTAGCAACCCGGTACTCATCTGAATTATGACATTTTTCTACAGATTGCCGAGGGAATGGCCTTTATTGAGAGGAAAAACTATATCCACCGAGATCTTCGCGCAGCAAATATTCTGGTTTCTGATGAACTCTGCTGCAAGATTGCTGATTTTGGCCTTGCTCGTCTTATCGAAGACAATGAATATACAGCAAGGGAAGGTAAGGCGTTACCTCATGGACCAAAAAACAGGTGCGGTGGGATGGAGTATCCTGCTCATAGAGGTCAGGAAAGCTAGACTGAGGAACTGTGTCATTAACCGTACTGAGCAACGATCTAAGGATCTGGATGAACTTCTGGAGAGAGGAGTGTTCATTTAGGTAGAAACCTCCTGTTGTTTTACGAGGGAGGAAAACAATCATACAACCATAGTCTGATACAGCACCATTCTACCCATCTTGCCTTGCCAGGTCTTTGGGACAGCTATTTAAATGTTACAGAACCTGGACCAGGCTTCGATTTAAATTGGACGAAACTGGACGAAATCGATGAGTTTTCAAATTGTAAGCTGTGGGGAAAGAATCCAGGAGTGATTAAACTGACAACCTAGAGGTCCATTATATTAAAACAAACACTATTATTAACATAGAATTTACTCCATTATTATTCAAGGAAAAAACAGCTTTTCAATTAACAGTTAAACAGTTCCAAAAATAAGAAAGGTATTTGAGCTTATTTTCTCATTTACTTCTAAACTTTTAGTTAAGCAAAATTCACACACACAGGTCAAATGCAATTTGGATTGGATTGCATTTGATTTATTGGCACGTGTATCGAGGTGCAGTGAAAAGCATTGTTCTGCGGACAGTCCAGACAGATCGTTCCATACATGAAAAAACACAGGACATGCATAAATACACAATGTAAATACATAAGGACAGGCGCCGGGTGAGCATACGGAGTGTAGTATTACCCAGTAGAGAAGGTGCATGAAGAGATCAGGTCAGTCCATAAGAGAGTCTGGTAACAGTGGGGAAGAAGTTGTTTTTGAGCATGTTAGTGTGTGTCAATAGATGGGAGGTGGGTTTGTGTGGTGGACTTGGAGGTATTCACAACCCTCTGTAGTTTCTTATGGTCTTTGGCCGAGCAGTTGCCATACCAGGCTGTGATGCAACCTGATAGGATGCCATCTGTAGTGCATCTGTAAAAATTGGTAAGAGTCAATGTGGACATGCCGAATTTCCTGAGTTTCCTGAGGAAATGTAGGCACTGTTGTGCTTTCTTGGTCGTAGCGTCGATGTGGGTGCACCAGGACAGATTGTTGGCGATGTGCACACCCAGGAATCTGAAGCTGTCAAATCACCACCTCGACACCATTGATGCAACAGGGGTGTGTACAATACTTCACTTCCTGAAGTCGATGACCAGCTCTTTAGTTTTGCTGACATTGAGGGAGAGTTGGTGTTACACCATGCCACTAGGTTCTCTATCTCCCTCCTTTACTCTTAATTAATAATTAATTATTAATAACGTTAACACTCAGTGGCTTACAGATTTATTCACAAGGTCCTTGGGAGAGAAGCTTTCAGAATTCAGTCTGAGGAACACACCTCCCTTCCTTAGAAACCTGGACAGAACTCTAAAAACTAAACTAAAATAACAGACACAGGGCAGAACTCAAAAAGGAACAAAAACAGCCCCAACCCCTCCCATGAGTGACATCACAGCCTGTATCACTGTTAACTGCTTGAATCATCATAGAATCCCTACACTGCAGAAGGAGGCCTTTCAGCCCAGCGACTCTGCACCAAATCTCCAAAAAAGCACCCTACCTAGGCCCACCTTGCCCTATCCCTGAAACACCTTAACCTCACCTAAACGTTTGGATACTCGGGGCAATTTAATATGGCCAATCCAATAGCCTGCACATCTTTGGACTTAATCACAGCTTTAGCAGACATGTGAGGTGCGATTTTACGGCTGTATCACAAGTGAGCGCAACATGGCCATTTGATTGCGGGAGAGGCCAAAATCGAGAACGCGTCAGGCGCCGATTGGTTTACGATCTAATTGGCCCACTCACATTGGAGAATTTAGGAAGCTGTTGCGGCATGACGAGAAACCAATAATTACCACTCAAGGCCAATCTCCATACAATTAATGGGAGCGACCCTCTATCCAACGGCCTCCCATGATCCAACTGCCTCCCCAGCAAGAGGTCATGTGGACTCTGATCAGTACATCTTTCTAATAACGTGAAGCTGGCGGAATGACTGCTATGGGGATCCAAGGAGGTGAGTAGTCATCTTCGCTCCCGGGCAAAGAGCCCAGGGGCGTGGGCTGCTGCCCCTGTACTCGGGGGGGGGGGGGGGGGGGGGGGGGTCCTAAGGTACCTTAGGAAACCTGCATCATTGCAACTCCTTTGTCTTTTTTCTGGCAGAGTTGAGAGATGTTCACTCCCCATTATCCTGACTCCAACTGAAATATATCCAGCTAAAACAAGACTTAAAAGCTTTTCTGCCTTCCAAGGCCTCCAGTTGCTAAGCAACGAGTGCTACTTTTATTTATTCTTGCGCCATAACCTTCTTAAAGCACGATAGAATCACAGTTGAAATTAAAAACAACCCCACAGCATCAATCTAGCTGTAGGTTTTACTTTTCCAGGCAGAGAAACATTAAATTAAACACACTTAAAACTATTCCTTATTTATAATGTTCACCAATACAAATATAAATCCCTTAAAACTACCTTTGCTTTCCTAACAATTTTGAATTAGGTAGCCTTGCTACAATTGCACAGAGTTTTAATGAGATTGTATTTAAGAAAGGATCTGTTTGCATTGAAGGTGGTTGACTGGATTGGTCCCTGGGATGAGGGGGTTGTCCTGTGATGAGAGGCTGAGTAAATTGGGTCCATTTTCTCTGGAATTTAGAATAACAAGGTAAATCCATTGAAACATTCAAGATTCTGAAAGCGCTTGGCAGGGTAGACACAGAAAAATAGTTTCTGCTGATCGGGGAATCTAAAACATGAGAGCACAGTCTCAGGAGAAGGGGCCAATTATTTAGGACTGAGATTAAGAGAAACTTATTCACTCAAAGGGTTTTGAATCCTTGGTATACTCTACCCCGGAGGGATGTGGATGTTCCATTGTGTGATATATTTAAGCCTGTGATAGACAGAATTTTGGTCTCTCAGGGAATCAAAGGATATAGGGAGTGGTGGGAAAGTGAAGTTGAAGCTCAAGATTGGCCAAGACAATATTGAATGGTGCAGCAGGTTTGAAGGGCCGAATGGTCTACTCCTCTTTTTCTTTTGCCATTAACTTCAATATCACGTTGTTAGCAAATTCTGGCTCATGTAGTCATTCAGAATTCATTTACCTATTGAAACAATTAGATGCCATGGGAATCAGAAGGAAATACTCTTGGGATAATTGAGTCTAAAACTGAGAGCTAATGTGATACTTCTCCATCCCAAATTTCAGTCAGCCGCACCTGCTTTACATCGGTAAAAGAAAGCCAACTGTTTAGGCCGATTTGTCTGTGTATCCCTTGTACACCTCCTGGTGGTTGGTCAGAGAGCAGATGCATGATCGGTAATCATGAGCACGAGGGAACACAAGAAATGCTTTAAAAACCGAGCAAGAGACCAGCCTATACTATCAGCTGCTGTTAGGATAACTTCTCGATTTACAATTTCAAAAATATCATGAAATCTGGAATGCTGTGACTGTCAGAACATTGAACCAGCGATTTTATTATCAGAGTCAGAGATTGCAAGGTGCTGAATACAGCTGAACTTTGAATAAACAAGCAGACCGTTTTTTACAAGGATGTGGCTCACTCGAAGTCAGTGGGTTGAATCTTGCACCCACTGCTGTGGCGGGTTTGGTGGCAGGGGTTATTTAATTGTGTGGAAAGGTTAAAGGTGGGGACCCTGCCTCCTTCCCAAATCCATTCTGATTAAATCTGTTCACCTGATGAAGGAGCTGCGCTCTGAAAACTAGTGATTCGAAACAAACCTATTGGACTTTAACCTAGTGTTGTAAGACTTCTGTCTGTGCCTACCCCAGTCCAATACGGCATCTCCACATCCTGGTTAAATCTGCGGCTGGAAGCCCTGTGGACGGCCTTCAACCCGGCTGCCAATCAATGCCCACTTAAGTGCCTCATCCTGCTACCACTGGTATTGACCTAGTGGTAGGTTGTGGTAGTGGTAGGTGGGCTCGCCATACAGAGACATACATGTTGGATCAAAGACTTCTGGCAGAGGATCCCTCATTGAAAGACATTTAGTGCCTGATCAAGAGAACCAGCATTGGGAATGGGAGGATCCACTGACACAATCCCCCTGTCCTTACTGCCAAACCCCTCTCCCACCACCCCCTTCATATAATCCCCCCTCCCTGCCCCTTGCTGCCATCATTCATCTGTGCCTGGGTCCCTTCTTGGTCAGAGGCCTTTGGTAGGTGGTGTACTAGCAACAGCCACCACCACACTGCTAGTGTCGCTACTGAGTAGAAGAGCTGGCTGGCAGCTCTCGGTTAGCAGGACCTCCACCCCCCAAGGGCCCTTGATCCCAGAGAAGGCTTTTCACTGGTCTGTCAAGTGCCTGAGTGGCGCACGATGCAGCAGGCCTTCTCCAAAAGAGGCGATTTGGAGTTCTGGCTGGCTCCTTAGCTGGTGGCTCAGAGCCCTGTTGCCTTCGCAGGATATCTCCCAGTAAGTTTAAGGCAGTTTACATTTCAATCACATTTTTGTTTCCAAAGTGACATCTTTCAAAACCTAAACTTTGAAGATCATTTTAAAAACTCAGATAAACACTCTTGTAGTATTTTTCATTTGTTATTTATGGCAAGACTGAGGGAAATTGGAAAATCCCAACATTGATTTGTTTTTCACTTTGGTACAGAAATACAGCTGCAGCTTTCAATTGTTTGCACATCAATCAGCAAACTAGAAATTATGACAGCTGAATACTTTTGAATTATTATTTTTAACTCCAGGCCATGATAAGTCAGGAATTATTTTAAGTTCATTTTCCAGCTGCCACATTTAAAAGTTGTCATTAACCCGTCTAAAATAAATTAAATTGGGCAGCACGGCGGTGCAGTGGTAGCACTGCAGTCTCACGGCGCCGAGTTCCCGGTTCGATCCCGCCTCTGGGGCACTGTCTGTGTGGAGTTTGCATATTCTCTCCGTGTTTGTGTGGGTTTCACCCCCACAACCCAAAGATGTGCAAGGTAGGTGGATTGAACACGCTAAATTGCCCCCTTAATTGGAAAAAATGAATTGGGTACTGTAAATTTAAAAAAAATTAAATTGACAATTCCGTGAACGAGACATGCAGAGTGTTGAGCAGTGCTCTATAAATAGTACTTTGCTGAATTTCTTCCCCTAACACTTTGAAGACATATCTTTTATCCTCGGCCTTCGTTGATTCATGTTTTAATAATTGTCAGTGCATTGTTTCAATGTTCCACTCAGTAACAGATGTATGTTGTAAGACAATGAACAGGAAATCAGTCAGTGTGGGAAAGAATACTGACACCATGCCGGAAGCCACAAAACATTACTGTCTGATGCAACTTTATTATTCTGATAAACGTCTTAGGATGAAGACACCATGTAGGCTTTCAGCTATATACCCTAAGGTACAAGCCTGCAATGTGCATTGCCGAATAGTAGCTCAGCACACTACATTACTTTAGTATCTTCCAGTTTTCCATGTCATCCAGACATTGCCAGAATCCATTACATTGCCTGATGAGGAACAATATAAGTCTTGTTACTTGGTATAGCTTTGCACAAGAGATAAGATCAGGAGTAGACCATATGGCCAATCGAGCCTGCTTCCCTATTCAATATGATCATGGCTTATTTTGGGCTTCAACTCCATTTTCCTGCCCACTCCCCATTTCCTTGATTCACTGAGAGACCAAACATTTGTCTATCGCAGCCTTAAATATATTCAATATTGCAGCGTCCACAAGCCTCTGTGGTAGAGAATTCCGGCGTCGGAGCTGCATCATGTGAATCGTGCTCCCCCTCCCCGGCGATTCTCCGGCCCGGCACGATTCCCATTCCACATTGTCAGATAGATACCAGTGTTGTAGCTGTACTGGAACAGCTTGGCTAGTGATGTAGCTTGTTCTGGAATACAAGTTTTTAGTACTATTGCTGTTATTTTCCAATGCCTTCAGCCATTTCCTGATATCAGGTGGAGTGAAACGAATTGGCTGAAGATTGATATCTGCGACACTGGGGATCTCAGGAGGAGGCCGAGATGGACCATCCACTCGGCACTTCTGGCCTAAGGTGATTGAAAATGCTTCAGTCTTGCCTTTTGCACTGATGTGATGGGTTGCTCCACCATTGACGATGAGGATATTTGCGGGACCTCCTCATCCAGTGAGTTGGTAAATTGTCCACCACCATTCACGACTGGATGTGGCAGGACTGATCCGATCCATTGGTTGTGGATCACTTAGCTCTGTCCATCACTTGCTGCTCACGCTGTTTGGCATGCAAGTAGTCCTATGTTGTAGCTTTACCAGCTTGACACTTCATTGTTTGGTATGCCTCATGCTGCTCCTAGCATGACCTTGCACACTCTATATTGTACAAGGTTTGATCCCCTAACTTGATAGTCATGGTAAAGTGGGGATATGCCGTGCCATGAGATTATGGATTGTGGTTGAGTACAAATTTGCTGCTGCTGATGGCCCAGGGTATCTCATGATGCCCATTGCCCAATCTGTTTCAAATATATTCAGTTTAGTGCGATGGTAGTGGCACACATTACATATTGTGCCAGGGTTTCTGCTGCTGATGCTTATCCAGTGACTGCATCTGGAGGATTGAAATGTGTCAGTATTTGGTGAGCACAGAATAAAACTTTGCCCAGATGTAGCCCATAATCAAACATACTGATAATGTCAAGACACAAACTAGAAGAATGGTTAACTCAATTATTCATACTATTCATTAATGACTTGGATGATGGCATAGAAAGTCATATATCCATATTTGAGGATGATACAAAGTTAGGTGCATATTCAAAGCCACGGCAGCTAACCTGGACGAGTACGCAACCACCGTCACAGACTTCATCAACAAGTGTGTCGAGGACTGTGTACCAAAGAAAACAGTACGGATGTTCCCCAATCGGAAACCCTGGCTCAACCAAAGGGTTCACTCCCTGCTGACGTTCCGGACGGAGGCGTTCAAGTCTGATGACCCTGACCTATATAAGGAATCCAGGTACGACGTACGGAAAGCCATCAGGGATGTAAAAAGACAATACCCCATCAAACTAGAGTCCCAGGCTAATGACACTAACATACAACGTCTATGGCAGGGCCTACACAAGATCACAAGCTACAAAGCAAGGCCAGGCGGAATATCTAGGGCTGGAGCATCCCTACCATGGTAAAGCGAAAAGTGCAGAGGATACTGGAAGTCTGCAGAGGGATTTGGATAGGTTAAGTGAATGGGCTCGGGTCTGGCAGATGGAATACAATGTTGACAAATGTGAGGTTATCCATTTTGGTAGGAATAACAGCAAACGGGATTATTATTTAAACGATAAAATATTAAAGCATGCCGCTGTTCAGAGAGACTTGGGTGTGCTAGTGCATGAGTCACAGAAGGTTGGTTTACAAGTGCAACAGGTGATTAAGAAGGCAAATGGAATTTTGTCCTTCATTGCTAGAGGGATGGAGTTTAAGACTAGGGAGGTTATGTTGCAATTGTATAAGGTGTTAGTGCGGCCACACCTGGAGTATTGTGTTCAGTTTTGGTCTCCTTACTTGAGAAAGGACGTACTGGCGCTGGAGGGTGTGCAGAGGAGATTCACTAGGTTAATCCCAGAGCTGAAGGGGTTGGATTATGAGGAGAGGTTGAGTAGACTGGGACTGTACTCATTGGAATTTAGAAGGATGAGGGGGGATCTTATAGAAAAATTTAAAATTATGAAGGGAATAGATAGGATAGATGCGGGCAGGTTGTTTCCACTGGCGGGTGACAGCAGAACTAGGGGGCATAGCCTCAAAATAAGGGGAAGTAGATTTAGGACTGAGTTTAGGAGGAACTTCTTCACCCAAAGGGTTGTGAATCTATGGAATTCCTTGCCCAGTGAAGCAGTTGAGGCTCCTTCATTGCATGTTTTTAAGGTAAAGATAGATGGTTTTTTGAAGAATAAAGGGATTAAGGGTTATGGTGTTCGGGCCGGAAAGTGGAGCTGAGTCCACAAAAGATCAGCCATGATCTAATTGAATGGCGGAGCAGGCTCGAGGGGCCAGATGGCCTACTCCTGCTCCTAGTTCTTATGTTCTTATGTTCTACCCAATGAACTGAACAAGTTCTATGTCCGCTTTAAGCAGTCAGCCAATGCATCAGTGCCACCCACTCCAACAGCCCTGGAAACACCCATACCCATTATTACAGCCTCCAAGGTAAGAGCTGCCTTCTTGAAAGTGAATCCGCGGAAAGCGATGGGCCCCGACGGAGTCCAGCAGCGGGGCTGCGAGAAACATGGTGGGTGTGGCGCCAGACCGTCATCACGCGACGCCCAGATGATGCGGCTCCGCATCATTTTATGTATGCGATCTGTGCACAGACCCCGACACAGAAAGATGGCTGCACCCGCCGTGCCGCTCTCAGGTTCCGGGACAATGACCTGGAGACACTGCTGGACACAGCAGAAGAGCGGTGGGCGATCCTGTGCCCAAGACATGGCTACCGGCACCCGGCCAGCACAGTCAGATGCAGCTGGCATGATGTGGGCATCGCCGTTAGCGCTGTGGGGCACAACCCACGCCCGGGAGAGCAGTGCTGCAAGAAGCTCCACAACCTCACGAGGACAGTCAGGGTCAGTACCCCGAGAGTTCCCCCGGGCCACACCTCACCCCTCCCTCCCCTGCCCCACCACGTGCCGCCTTGGGGAGCACCACGTACCTCAAGACCCTTCGAGCTGCCATAGCATAGTGCCCAGTACACCCCCCAGTCATAATGTTGCCAACATCTGCGTGTCTTGCCGCTGACCATCTAGTTCTGATGGGACTCTGGACAGTGACGCACAGAGGACGGGGACTCTGGACAGTGACGCACAGAGGACGGGGACTCTGGACAGTGACGCACAGAGGACGGGGACTCTGGACAGTGACGCACAGAGGACGGGGACTCTGGACAGTGACGCACAGAGGACGGGGACTCTGGACAGTGACGCACAGAGGACGGGGACTCTGGACAGTGACGCACAGAGGACGGCCAGACAGATGATGGACAGACTGGACACTGCCTCTCACATGGACTGGGGACAACGTCCATCGGTCCAAGACACAACCCAGGAGACCCCAGGCCTGCGGTCCGATGAGGACATGGACCTTGCGTCACTGCTGTCGCCCACACCCTCCACCATCGCAGATACCCTCACCTCGGTTGGGTACATTAGTGATGAGGCTTCTGTGACACTGACTGGTGCGCACCACACAGCCAAACCGGTTCAGCAGGTGGAGGTAGGAGCAGCCGAGGGGCTGGACGGTCGGAGGGCAGCCCAGCCCCAGCACCCAGCTGGTGCCCAAACATTACGATCTGCAGGAGGGGGGTTAGGGGGGTGCATTGACACATTGACAGCCAGGTGCCATGGGATACATATGTGACCCGGTTGGTTGGTGTCGCTACAGACCCCTGCCCACAGTATCCGTCCACCACACAGTTTTACCCGCTCCTCCTCATTGCGCCACCGTGGGCTGGCCATGCCCTCATGGGGACTGGCATGTGTGTCGGCGTGACCCTTTCCAGAGATGGGCTCCGTCAGCTGGGTGTTGCGGCACCTGTGTGGGGGGGTGCTGGGCGCACCCAAGGTCAAGTCGTGTGGCCGTGCGGGATGGCAGCGCCAGTGGCCTTTGCTGATCAGCATGACCTCAACTTGCAGGCGTGGCTTCGCCACCGTCCTGCCATGGCAGGCTGGCTGGCATGTCGCTCCCGCGGAAAACCCACCCCCCCTGGGAACATGGAGGCCCGCTGCCCTGACCTCGCCCACCCGAACATGACTGCACCCTCCCCCCACTCCTCCTTCCCCCCCCCCCCCCACCTCCTCTGCTCCCCCCTGATGCACGATCAATTATGACGAGACGAGAGTAGAATGTAATCGAGGCTTTATTACGCAGAGATGTGTGGCCTCCTGCAGCAGCTGGCCAAATGGCTGCTGTTCAGAGCGCACACATGTGTACTCCATCCGGGCCGCTGAATAGTGGGGGGCCCGGAGGATCGCAATCGGGCGATTCTCCGGGAGGCGCGGCGCCGACCTCGTTGATACCGTTCTCGCCAGTTGGGAGAATGGCGGAACGGTGTCGGACACGCGAAAATCTGGCGGACGACAATTCTCCCAAACAGCATGGCATGGGTTTGCGGATATAAGTTTGCAGATGATGCGATTGTGGTGGGCCGTATCTCAAACAACGACGAATCAGACTACAGAAGGGAGATAAATCACTTGGTTGCATTTGTGTACCGAAAACAACCTCTCTCTAAATGTTGGAAAGACCAAAGAACTGATCATCGACTTCAGGAAGCGTAGCACAACACCACCACCCCCCACCCCAGCCCCCCCTCCTACGTGAATGGCTCTGAAGTGGAGATGGTCGGTAGCTTTAAGTTCCTGGGGGCCACCATCACCAACAGTCTGTCCTGGTGCACTCACGTTGATGCAACAGTTAAGTAGGCCCAACAACATCTCTACTTCCTACGGAAGCTAAAATAATTTGGCATGTCTGCATCGACTCTCACAACCTTCTCCAGATGTGACATAGAGAACATCCTATCCAGCTGCATCACAACTTGGTATGGCAACTGCTTGGTCCAAGATCGCAAGAAACTGCAGAGTGTGGTGAACTCAGCCTAACGGAGCACACAAGCTTGCCACCCTCCCATTGATTCTGTATACACCTCCCACTGCCTCAGGAAGGCAGACAGCATTATCAGAGACCCTCCCACCCAGGCACTGCCTTCTTCCAGACCCTTCCATCAGGCAGAAGACACAGAAATGAAATGAAATGAAAATCGCTTATTGTCACGAGTAGGCTTCAATGAAGTTACTGTGAAAAGCCCCTAGTCGCCACATTCCGACACCTGTCCGGGGAGGCTGGTACGGGAATCGAACCATGCTGCTGGCCTGCTTGGTCTGCTTTAAAAGCCAGCGATTTAGCCCTGTGAGCCAAACCAGCCAAACCAGTGAGTCTGAAGACCCGCACGTCCAGCCATAGGAACAACTTCTTCCCCACAGCTACAAGACTCCTCAACGACTCCCCCTCGGACTGATCTGTTCCTTATAAGAACACTATTCATGACGTTGTGTGCTGCTCTTGCTCATGTATTTGCTTTGTTTGGCCCCTTGTTCCGCACTGTAACCAATCACTGTTTGTCGATGTACCATTTGTCAATGCAGTCTGTTGATTATTCTTTTTGTCTACTATGTACATACTGTGTATGTTCCCTCGGCCGCAGAAAAACACTTTTCACTGACTTGGGACATGTGACAATAAATCAAATCATATCAGGTGGCATTGTAGACAGCCTAGATGATAGCATAAAATTGTAAGGATATATTGTCAGACTAGGTGAATGGGCAAAATTGTGCCAGATGGAATTTAATGTGAGCAACTGTGAGATTATCTATTTTGGACTAAAATAAGGTTAGCGCAGAATATTTTCTAAATGGAAAGAGATTAGGTCAGTGGATGTCCAAAAAGACCTGGGGGTTCAAGGGCATAGGTCCTTAAAATGGCAGAAATAAGTGCAAAAAATGATCAAAAAGGCTAATGGAATGCTAGCCTTTATATCTAGAGGATTGGAACATGAAGACACTGGGGTTCTGCTGCATCTATCCAAATCCTGGTTCGACCCCACTTGGAGTACTGTGAGCAGTTCTGGGCATCACATCTTCGGAAGGATATTTTGGCCTTGGAAGGAGTGCAATGTAGGTTTAGAAAAATGATACCTGGATTACAGGGGTTGAGTTACAAGGAGAGATTACACAAATTAGGCTTCACTAGAATTTAGAAGGTTAAGGGGTGATCTGGTCGAAGAATTCAAGACGCTAACAGAGAAAGACAGGGTAGATAAAGAGAAATTATTTCCACTGGTTGGAGATTCTAAAACTAGGCGACATAGTCTAAAAATTGGGCTGGACCATTCAGGAGAGATGTTAGGAAGAACTTCTTCCCTCAAAGGGTGGTAGAGGTTTGGAACTTTCTCCCACAAACAGCAGTTGAAGCTAGAATACTTGTTAATTTTAAATCTGCGATAGATATTAAGGGATATGGGCCAAAGGGCAGCTATATGGAGTTAGCTCACAGCGGCCCCCCCGACGATTCTCCGACCCGCGATGGGCCAAAGTCTCGCTGGTTCTATGCCAATCCCGCCGGCGTAGATTATTCTAGGTCCCTTCCCGGCAGGACCTGGCGGCGTGGGCCGGCTCCGGGGTCCTGGGGGGGGCGCGGGGTGATCTGGTCCCATGGGTGCCCCCACAGTGGCCTGGCCTGCGATTGAGGCCCACCGATCCACGGGCGAGCCTGTGCCGTGGGGGCACTCTTTTCCTATGCGTCGGCCATGTCAGTCTCCGCGATTGCCGACGCATAGGTGAACCCCCCCCGTGCATGCGCGGGGATGACGTCAGCAGCCGCTGACGCTCCCGCGCATGCGGGATTCGCGCCGGCCGGCGGAGTCCCTTCGGCCCCAGCTGGCGTGGCGCCAAAGGCCTTCCACGCCAGCCAGTGGGGCGCAAACCACTCCGGCGCCGGCCTAGCTCCTGAAGGTGCAGAGGATTCCGCACCTTTGGGGCGGGCTGACGCTGGAGTGGTTCACGCCACTCCGTTCCGCCGGGACCACCCGCCCCGCCGGGTACGGGAGAATCCAGCCCACAATCTCATTAAATGATGGGACAGGCTCAAGGGGCTGAATGGCCTACATCTGTTCCTATGTTCCAATGTAACTTTGTGCAGGATATAGGGCTGCTGCCACTGTAATGTACATCCCACAGCAAAAATCCCCACTTTGATTGGAGGAAATATAGGAAAATTGGAGTTGGTGTTGCTAAAGGAAAAATACCAATGTTACTTACTTTGTTTATCCATGAATTATGGGGATGTTGATAAGAATACATCAGGAGAAACTGTTTCTATTGGCAGGACAGTCGGTAACTTGAGGACACAGATTTTACATAATTGGCAAAATTCTAGAGAGATTAGGAGAAAGCTTTATTTGTGCAGTCGTTTGCTCTGATCTGCAATGCATTGCTTGAAAGAGTGGCTTAAGCAGTCTCAATAGTAACTTTCAATACGTATGAATATAAAATTGAGAAGGAGAACTTTGCAGGGTCATGGGTAAAGAGCAACTGGATTTGGACAAACTGGATAGCTTTCAGAGATCAGCACAGACAACAGATCTCCTTCTGTGTTCTGTAATTCGGTGATGAAATAATACAATAAACATAACAAGTAATTTGAATGGACCTTTATAAAATTGAGCATCACAGACCTATGGTCAGTAGCTGAAAAACAGTTCATTTCAGTTGAAATTCCCCCTGCCCCCTTTCTAGCAATGGGACTGTCCCAGGAGAACGCACTGGGTATCATTCAGAGAGGAGGTAAACCCTGGAGTAGCTGAAGTCCTTGTTATCATAAAGGGAATCACAATTAACATACAACGTTATGAAAATGAGTCAATCCAAAACTGTTAGCAATAACTGCAATCTGTTTTTCACATCCACAATCCTCCATTTAGGTAGTGCAGCCATTTTGGTAACCAAAATTACGATGGGCCTTTGAAAGAACGCAGAGAGAAAAATTTGAAGGTTAGAAACGGAAAAAGATCAATAGCACCCAGTTACTCTTATCTAGGTAATATCACAGGTGATATATTGATGTAAGGGGTTCCCTCACAGTTTACCTTATCTATTTGGCTGGACGTTTGAGAAATGTTTAATCAGAAATAAACAGTTAAAGTTCATGAAGTGAACATTATTTCTAAATCAGTAATTAGTCAGTATGTAATTTGGTTCAGAGTGCCATCTGGTGGTAGCCTTAGAAAAACTGTAAAGGTTTTTAAATTTAGATCTATCAATTAAAAACAAAGTGTGGCTCGGAACATAAGGACATGAGGAGGCCATATTGTCCCTTGAGCCTGTTCTGCCATTCCTCATGACTAATTGCAAAAGATTCTTCCAGAATATGTAACAGCGTATGTAATGGGCAGCACGGTGGCACATTGGTTTGCACAGCTTCCTCACAGTGCCAGGGACCCGGGGTCAATGTTGGCCTTGCGTGACTGTCTGTGTGGAGTTAGCACTTTCTCCACGTGTCTGCGTGCGTTTCCTCCGGGTGCTCCAGTTTCCTCCCACAGTCTAAAGATGTGCAGTTTAGGTGGATTGGCCATTCCAAATTGCCCCTTAGTGACCAATGGTTATGTGAGGTTATGGGGATAGGGTTGGGGAGTGGACCTAGGCAGAAACATAGAAACATGGAAACATAGAAAATAGAAGCAGGAGGAGGCCATTCTGCCCTTCGAGCCTGCTCTGCCATTCATTTTGATTATGGCTGATCATCAAGTTCAATACCCTGATTCCACCTCCCCCCCCCCCCCCCCCCCCCCCCCCCACTCCCCGCCCCCCATATCCCTTGATCCCTCTAGCCCCAAGGTCTATATCTAATTGCTTCTTGAAATTACACAATGTTTTAGCCTCAACTACTTTCTAGGTTGCTCTTTCAGAGAGTCGATGCAGACTCGATGGCCCTAATGGCCTCCTTCTGCCCTGTAGGAATTCTATGGTTCTAAGTTGTCTTTGTGCCTTAGATAAATAAAAAAAAATTTCCCACAATGCAATCCCAGTACAAAGAACACTTACATCAGTAACAATTGATGTAAGTTGCAATTCGCATACCATTACAACCGGTCCACATCAGACGCCATTTCCCTGGCCCTACACTCATCCCAAGAGCATCTCGAAAACAAAGACTCCTACATCACATTCCTATTAATTGACTACAGCTCCGCCTTCAACACCATAATCCCAGCCAAGCTCATATCAAAGCTCCAAAACCTAGGACTTGGCTCTCCACTCTGCAACTGGATCCTCGATTTTCTGACCAACAGACCACAATCAGTAAGAATGAACAACAACACCTCCTCCACAATAGTTCTCAATACCGGTGCCCCGCAAGGCTGCGTACTTAGCCCCCTACTCTGCTCCCTGTACACACACGACTGTGTGGCAAAACTTGGTTCCAACTCCATATACAAGTTTGTTGACGATACGACCATAGTGGGCCGGATCTCGAATAACGATGAGTCAGAATACAGGAGGGAGATAGAGAACCTAGTGGAGTGGCGTAGCGGCAACAATCTCTCCCTCAATGCCAGCAAAACTAAAGAGCTGGTCATTGATTTTAGGAAGCAAAGTACTGTACACACCCCTGTCAGCATCAACGGGGCCGAGGTGGAGATGGTTAGCAGTTTCAAATTCCTAGGGGTGCACATCTCCAGAAATCTGTCCTGGTCCACCCACGTCGATGCTACCACCAAGAAAGCTCAACAGCGCCTATACTTCCTCAGGAAACTAAGGAAATTCGGCATGTCCACATTAACCCTTACCAATTTTTACCGATGCACCATAGAAAGCATCCTGTCAGGCTGCATCACAGCCTGGTAAGGCAACTGCTCGGCCCAGGCCGCAAGAAACATCAGAGAGTCCTGAACACCGCCCAGTCCATCACACGAACCTGCCCCCCATCCATTGACTCCATCCACACCTCCCGCTGCCTGGGGAAAGCGGGCAGCATATTTAAAGATCCCTCCCACCCAGCTTATTCATTCTTCCAACTTCTTCCATCAGCAGGAGATACAGAAGTCTGCGAATACACACGAACAGACTCAAAAACAGCTTCTTCCCCACTGTCACCAGACTCCTAAATGACCCCCATATGGACTGACATCATTAACACTACACCCTGTATGCTTCATCCGATGCCAGTGCTTATGTCGTTACATTGTATATCTTGTGTTGCCCTATTATGTATTTTCTTTTATTTCCTTTTCTTCCCATGTACTTATGATCTGTTGAGCTGCTCGCAGAAAAATACTTTTCATTGAACCTCGGTACACGTGACAATAAACAAATCCAATCCATCATGGTAAGCACAGTAGCATAGTGGTTAGCACAATTGCTTCACAGCTCCAGGGTCCCAGGTTCGATTCCCGGCTTGGGTCACTGTCTGTGTGGAGTCTGCACGTTCCCCCCCTGTGTGCGTGGGTTTCCTCCCACAGTCCAAAGATGTGAAGGTTAGGTGGATTGGCCATGCTAAATTGCCCTTCGTGTCCAAAATTTCTCTTAGTGATGGATGGGGTTACGGGTTATGGGGACAGGATGGGGGTATGGGCTTGGGTAGCGTGCTCTTTCTAAGAGCCAGTGCAGACTCGATGGGCCGAATGGCCTCCATCTGCACTGTAAATTCTATGATTAACAGCAGTAGAAATATGAGATGGAGTTAATTTTATATTCTTGCATGTTCTGATCTGCATTGTACTTCAGCTGCTTCATAAATCAATTGTCACCTCAAAATTAGTATCATTATAATATTTTACCTCACAAATCAGACTTTATGGTAAGGAACATAATCCTGATTACAATATGCCCCAGTCACCAGCAAAAACCTTACTTTCAATTAAAACAACAACACTTAGCAGGATCTTCCCACCAAAGGGACCTTTGTTGGATTGAATAGATTCTACAAAATCCAAAGGCGTAATCAGTAATATTCATGTAGTCCGTCAGCTTACCATGGGGAGTTTCAAGGCTGTCCAGTTTTCTCAACCTCAATTACATTCCAAGCTCGTCTACATAAAGGCACTCTCAGGATATGGGACCCAAGACTGACCCAGATGTTGATCAATCAAATTGCTTCAATGCTAATGATCTGAACACAACATATAACATATTACAAGTTAATTAGTGCCTTGATATTTAGCATCTTTTGCATCAGTGTGATCCTTTTGTCCAGCTGCATGTTTCTATCTGAGGCTTGATGGTGTCAGTCTGTGTCCACTCAGCATTGAAATTACCAAGAATTATGAGTTTGTCTTGGTGGGTCACTCCTCTACTTTTCTTGTTGAGGTCATCATAGAATTCGTCTTTGACCTTGTCTGTATATGTCATTTTGGAGCGGAGGTGCATACTGATAAAAACCACAAGTTGTTTGCTGATCTCCATTGGAAGTCAAGCCTGCGTGCCAGTTCAGATTGAATGGCAAAACACACGCCTGACTATCAAGGCTGGTCCTTGGACCTGCCAATCCAGTAAAATGTGCAGCCTGCACCAATCTCCTCAAGTTGAAACACTTCAACAAGTTTTGTTCTGCTTAGGGAAGCTATGGCAATCCTGCCCAGCACGTGATACATGGCGTGGTGTACTAGGACACACTGCAGAGCAAACTCCAGTGGCACATTCCTTCTCTCTAAGTGCAGCAGCTTTAAGCTAACTATCACAAACACAGTCTTCCAGAAAGCAGTCAACATGTAACGCACGTAGATGCAAATACTGCCACATGTTGCACTCGGTTATTTTACGACTGAGAGATTTCATGGGCGTACACTTTATTGGTTCCCTTAAAGGTGCAGAATGCTGGTCTGACTATCGGCTTGTCAGGAGTATTGGGCCTTTGAAGATAAAATCTAAGGCTCTTCGGCCACAAAGGAAGGTTGATGTAACTTCTTAAAGGCTTGGCCAAGATACACAAATTGGAACACAAACTAGCGACTCACCAAGGTTCGTTCAACAGCACCTTCCAACCATTGTCACTGTGATAAAATCCTGGGATTCCTTCCCTAACAGCACTGTGGGTGTACCTACACCACATGGACTGCAGCAATTCAAGGTGGCAGCCCACTACCACCTTCTCAAGGCTATTTAGGGATGGGCAATAAATGCTGGTCTAGCCAGTAACACACCCACCTATGAAAGAATGAAAAAAGGCAACTGGTATGTTGATCTTTATTGTGAGGGGATTGGAGTCCATGAATAAAAAAATATTGTTCCAGTTGTACAGGGTTATGGGGAGACCACATCGGGAGTCCTGCGAGCAGTTTTGGCCTCCATTTTTAAGAAAGGATAAACCCGCATTGAAGGTGGTATAGCAAAGATTCACTGGATTGTTTTCTGGGATGAAGGGGTTGTCCTGTGATGAGAGGTTGAGTAAATTGGGTCAATATTTTCTGGAGTTTAGAAGAGAGGCGATCTTATTAAAATCTACAAGATTCTGAAGGGGTTTGACAGGGTTGACGCTGAGAGATTGTTTCCGCTGGTCGGGGAATCTACAAAACATAGGGCACAATCTCAGGCTAAGCAGCTGATTTTTCAGGACTGAGGTGAGGAGAAATCACTTCACTCAAACGGTTGTGAATCATTGGAATTTTCTATCCCGGAGGGTTGTGGATGCTCCATCACTGAATACATTTCAGGTACATTTTCCCAGCCTTGGATTTTCATGTATTAAATTCCAAGAATTTTCCGTCTCGCCGCACCCATTTTCTGGTGCGGCGGCCCCGCGCCGGCAGCAGGACTCTCCGTCCCGGCAGCCGGCCAATGGGGTTTCCCATTGTGGACACTCCCACACTGTTGGGAAATCCACGGGCGTGACTGCGCTGCCGGCAAAACGGAGGATCCCGCCAATGGGAATCCAATACGACGAGCGGCGATTCTCCGAGGCCGATGGGCGAGCGGGCAGGCCTTCATGCGCGTTTCAACAGCAAACACACCTGCTCGCTGCCGTCGTGAAACGGGCGCCAGATGCCTGTTTGGGGCATCTGGGGACCCGATTGGCATGGCAGTACCACAGCCGTGCCAAGGGGGCCATGCGTCCGTAACGGACGCACTCTTTTCCCTCCGCCGCCCCGCAAGATAAAGCCGCTCGTCTTGCGGGGCGGCTGAGGGAAAAGACGCCAACTGCGCATGTGCGGGTTGGCGGTGTCCAACCTGCACATGCGCGGCCGACATCATCGGCCGCGTCAGCCGGCGTGACGCTTGACGTGCGGCCTTGACGACCGTCGTCAAGGCCGCGCCGCTGTGACGCACAGGGCCGCGCTCCTAGCCCCGCCCGGGGGGGAGAATCAGCCCCGGAAGTGGGCGTGAAGGCTGCCGTGGGTCGCGGCCTGTCCCACGGCAGCCTTTACGATTCTCCGCATTTGCGATAAAATCGTGTTGCATCTTATCAAGTGTTGGAGGTCTGTCTCTCGCTACACTGCATCAAGTGCAGTCCACGTCGACCCAGCCTGCCTAACACATCAGACCTAACAACAATTAACCATTGATTAATCCAATTACTCTTGCAATGTTCCAAATTAAACACTCCTTTATTTCATATCTACACCAACCACCTTTCCTGGTCTCACTGAGATTTTGTATTTTTATTTGCTCATTGGATGTGGGCTTTATTGCCCATCCTTAATTATCCCAGAAAATGTGGTGGTGATCTGCCTTCTGGAACCAAATGGATGTTTAACATTTCACATTTTGTTTAGGAGCTAAGTTCCCCATCAAGTGGACAGCACCAGAAGCCATCAACTATGGCACATTCACGATCAAATCAGATGTGTGGAGTTTTGGAATCCTGCTTACAGAGATTGTGACATATGGACGGATACCGTATCCAGGTATAGGACTTGAATATTGGCTGATATTTTTGGTATACAGTATTATTGAATGCTATTTTCAAGCAGAATACAACCGCTAATATTGGAGACATGTCAATGTATCTCTCCCATGATAAATTTAATGGTGTTTTTGTGTATCAGTTTACGATTTTCTCCAATTAGTATTTTTACAAATTAAATCATGTGATTTCATTTCACTAATTTCTTACGTGGTATATATTCAGGGATAGAAATTCATTGATAACCAGTTTTGAGTTCAAAGTTCACAATGCTGCCACAAGCACCTGAACCTGAATGATTGGTTTCAGCACAAAATTGGGCCTCGAGCCTTTTCATGTCAATCGGAATGGTCTATCAAATCTTGTTGTCCCTCCACAGGCTGCATGCTTACCTGAACAAACTATATATTGAGCTGCTTATCTCATGGTGAGGTGAGATCTGACCAGGATGCTACACAGTGAGAGGACCAGTCTTGCTCCTCCTGGATTCGTAGCAACCTTTGTTAAAATATAGATTTTTAAAAAACATTAGCCTGTTAGTGACAGGAGTGGCATACAGCAAAGAAGCTGAAACAGAGTAGGTCTGGATTTTGCTCCTTTCAATAGACACCAATTCCCAAAGTAATCCATCAACAACAGGCTTTTCATAACCATCTGTGGTTACTGGGGTGCCAAGAAATACGTCCTGCATATTCAGCATCGATCTACTCCAACTGATATTGGCCATGTCTACTGCTCAACATGTCATCACTGCGCCCATTTTATGCTTGAAAAGCAAGCACAACACATACAAGTTTCTAAGCCTCAGTGTTTTTGACCTTGTGTCCAACACATTCCAATCTCTAAAAGCAATTCAAAGTATAGAGGTGCAATATTCTGATGCTATGATCATCAATATGCATCTTTGCTATGGAGTGTTCAGCGTGCCAATAATAAAATTGTTGCTGAAGCCGACAGTGTTCACATATGAGTCAAACATAGAACCATGTTCTATTGTTAGGCATGTTCACATGACTCCTGATTTTGGCATTATTTCTCTTGTTGACATTGATCAAAAGTTTGGCTAACCTGGATCGATCACTACAAAATTTGGCAATGTTCTACAGCTTTTGTTATTTTGCTAACGGGAATAGTTGCAAACTTTGACACACGTGGAATGTCATGTCACCCAAGTGGTAATTAGAGGGGTTGGACCAAATCGCGCTCAAATTTTGTTGTGAAGCAACTTGCAAAGCATGTGAGTATGGTGGTAACCTGTGAGAAAGTTAAAATTGCTGTTGATTGGATAGAGGGTGAAGTTAATCGAATAGGTGGGAAACTGGCATGAAGTGGAAAGTAGACATGGCGAAAGAGTGGGACATTCCTCCAGAAAGTTTGCCCCCCATTCTGAAAGCCATGAAAACCATTTTGGAACACTTCAACAAACAAGCATTCTCTCCAGCAAGGAAGAGAATGAGAACTCATGCCCATCCCCAATGTCGGAGAAGCTTTGCTCATGTGGTTCAAGGCAGCCTGAGCAGCGCACATTCCCATCACTAGCCCAATCCTGCAGGGATGGAGAGTCACCATAGTAAAGAATCTGGACAAAACATGTCAATGAAAGAAAAGGAAGATTGTCATCATCCTTTAGAGAATGGCTATGCTTGCCTGACTGTTTCGCTCAACAATGGTGTGACGGCTGAAGAGATGTCCTGGGATTACCACAGTACAAAGACATCAGAAACATGTTTGACTCCATTGACAACATGATCAATTGTATCACACACAAAGACAGCACACTAAGCAAAAAATGACTAAGGCGTTTTAAAGTGCTAAATCCCATCCTTTCTCCAGGTCAATTTCCAGCTTTTTTCAAGGATAACACAATGTAAACATTTTTGCTCTTTTTGCTGTTTTCCATTCCGCATTTGAATCTGAAAAACAGAAAGTAATACAGTGGGCAGGATATTATGGGTGGGGAGTGCTCCCTCCGCCAGGGGTGGCACGGTGGCACTGTGGTTAGCACTGCTGCCTCACAGCGCCAGGGACCCAGATTCAATTCTGGACTTGGGTGACTGTGTGGAGTTTGCGCTTTCTCCCTGTGTCTATGGGTTTCCTCCGGGTGCTCCGGTTTCCTCCCACAGTCCAAAGATGTGTAGGTTAGGTGGATTGGCCTGCTAAATTGCCGCTTCGAGTCCAGTGTGTAGGTTAGGTTAATGCGTTACTGGGATAGGGTAGGGAAGTGTGTTAGCTTTTGGCTGCTGTTGAGTAAAGAGTCAAGGGTTCTGCTCCTTTTCACAAAGACCTTTATTTTCTTGAACACACTCTATACAAAACTCGATCACCACATCACATGCCACAAGAGCCACCTGCAACCCCTTTACATAACAGTGTCAATTATTGGATACATAACATCAATGAGACATCTAATTGGATGTCTTAACCCATTCTTTAACAACGTGAACTTGCACAGAATGCTCTTTCAGAGAATCGGTGCAGACGTGATGGGCCCAACGGTCTCCTTCTGCATTGTAGGGATTCTGTGATAAAGTTGGCATGGCACTGACTCATTCCACGCCAGCCCAGCCCACAACACCCTGCGGGCAATGGGACTCTCTGTGACTTGCCCCCACCCCCCACCCACACACCCTCAGCGATCATGAAGCTCTACTTAGCATGAATGTGAAGGTTGCTCCCCTGGGATTTGACACATTCAAAGTTTATGGAATTGACTGCAACTTTAAACAACATTATAGCGAAAATGTGCAACATCGTTCAATGACCCACACAAAACGGAGGTTATCGATTTGGAACCTTCCATGTACACTTAACAAATTTTCATAACTCAGTAAGATTTTTATTTTGTGTGTATTGCTCAGTGGGTTGCGCTGTTATCAATATAGGTTGACCTGCTCATAAAATTATATCTATTTGAATTTAGTTTATTTTTTCCTTTGGCTGTTTGACTTCTGGGCAGTTTTTGACTTTGCTATAGCTGTTATGTCTCCTGCCCATCGTACTTCATAGATTCATAGAATTTACTCATGCAGAAGAGGCTATTCGGTCCATCGTGTCTACAGCGGCCACTGAAAGAGCATCCTACCTAAGCCCTATCCCCATAACCCAACAACCCACCTAGCGTTTTGAAACTACGGGGGAATTTAGCGTGACCAATCCACCTAACGCACACACAAACACGGGGAGAACATGCAGACTCCGCACAGACAGTGCCGGGAATCGAACCCGGGTCCCTGGCACTGTGAAACAAGTGCTACCCACTGTCCTACCAGGCCACTGTGCTTCAGTGATCATTAGGCATGTGGAGCTTTTCTCAGGGGAGTTAATAAGACATCACTGCTTATATTTGCAATTTAACATTATTTCTCCAGATTTCTCTGTCATAGAATTACTTGTTTACTTTTTCTCTCGATTGGCAAATCTTCACCTCTCTCTATCATTATTTGCAGGAATGACCAATCCTGAAGTCATTCAGAATTTGGAACGGGGTTACCGAATGCCAGCCCCTGAAAATTGTACCCAAGAACTTTATGAAGTAATGATGCGCTGCTGGAGAGAAAAACCTGACGACCGGCCAACATTTGAATATCTGCAGAGTGTATTGGAGGACTTCTTCACAGCGACTGAATCTCAATACCAGCAACAGCCTTAACAGCATTATGTGCCCTTGTAAACCATTGTTTGGGAATAGAAACTCTGAAATAACTTATTGAGAGATACTGGAATTGGGTGGAGTAGGAGAAATAAACTTCAGTTCGCAACTTGGTTACCCACCTAAAATACTAATTGGCCCAATAGAATTTGGAGTGGCCATTTTATCTGGAAATGGCAATTGAGGGGGGTTTGGATATTATTCACCAGAGACACTTAGTTAAAAAAAGTGTGAACTGATTTTTTTTCATTGAGATAGGAAATATTTCCTCAGAGCTTCCCCCACTCAGGTGGATGGCTTCACCGGAGATGTGGCGGAAATCCTATTCATGTGTGTAAACGGGTTTTCCACCACACCTCTGGAGAGTGCAGCACCAAGGAACCTCCTGCCCGTGCTCTTGTTGAATGAGTTTATTAGAAATAAATAGCACCAACTTGGAACCTTTTTAAGATGTGTTTTGAGTTCAATGGCATTGTTTTCATCTAACAATTCCAGAACAAAATTCAAACTTTTGTCAAACACAAATAGAACGCTGGTTATTGTATGAAACATGTCTTGTGTTTACAGTTGAACCTGGAGAATATTAAGACCCTATTGCAAGTATCCATTGGATAAAAGACGTGCTTCTAGGGGTTTTCACCCAACTGCCTGACTTGTATGCACCATAATTATTATTGCAATTAGTGTAAGAGCTCATCAAATCCTCCATCAGCAGAACTACATTTGCTTTTCAATTACTGTGAGTCACTGTCCCACCTTCAATCAGCAAATTATGGTAAATAATGAAACAAAAACGTAAAGTACGCAATATTCTAATAGGTTCTGATGGCTCTGAGTCACCATTAGTAATTTTCGTAATTTAATGTAGTGATTACTTACAATTTAGAAATGCGCAACCTTTAGTTGAAATATTGAAAATGAAAAAATGAAGATCGCTTATTGTCACGAGTAGGCTTCAATGAAGTTACTGTGAAAAGCCCCTAGTCGCCACATTCCGGCGCCTGTTCGTGGAGGCTGGTACGGGAATTGAACTGCTGCTGGCCTGCCTTGGTCTGCTTTAAAAGCCAGCGATTTAGCCCAGTGTGCTAAACCAGCCCCTGATTTATCCAATATCATCTAATTTCTTTTAAAGGCTTTGTTTTTGAAAAGGAAATTGAATTTAGTCACTCTTTTGGAAATTTGATGGTTCTCTTTTAGCCAAAATGATTACAGCTGTGGCTTTTGAACTAGAATTTACATAATGGAGTCCAAGAACAGCCTGCCACACTTGGATCTGTCTAAAACAGAGCTGAAACAGGCCATTAGGTAGCATACCATGCAAAACCTTCCACATCAAGGATGCAGCCAATTGATTGGACAGAAGGGATGAAAATTGTTTGGAAGTAATGCCGCCCCCTCTTAGATACATGTAGACCAGGTGTTGTTTTTTTTTCACAGGGTGTGGACATAGCCAGCAAGGCCAGTCTTTGTTGCCCATCTCTAATATCTTTGAGAAGGTGGTGGCAAGCCATTGTCAATACACCCACAATGCTGCCAGGGAAGAAGTTCCAGGTTTTTTACCCAGTGACAGGGAAGGAATGGCAATATAGTTCAGTTAAGTCAGGATGATGTGTGGCTTGGAGTGGGGGGGGGGGGGGGGGGTTGATGTTCCCATACACCTAGGGAGGATTCTCCATTTCTGAGACTAGTGTTGACGATAACGCATAATTTGTGGACTTTCACGACAGCAAAGCTGGCGCCATACCTGGATCGATTCCATTACTGCTAAGGGGCTAGCACCGGTGCCACTTAGAATACAATTAATTCCAATGAAAAACAGTCCGTAATCGACCCGTGGGAGGCTGACAAGCTGCAGCCGCACATACACATTACAATACCCACACACACTCATCCCAGCCAACAAGATGGCACTCGTTGTTCTGGGTGCATCCATACAGCTGATGGGTCAGCTGGGGCCAGAGGGCACCCAGGGGGGTGGCCTGGGGGGACACCTATATGACCCGTGACACTACGTTCACAGTGAACAGTCAGTGGCATGCACAGCTGCATGGCTGCCTTGTTGGCTGTGGCAATGGTTTTCCATGCCCATGCACCCCAACCCTACAGCCTACCTCCGGGCCATCCCCACTACTCCCCCCAGCAAGTGGCACAACTGTCAGCAAACTATGGCAATGTTGGACACTTTATGTACCCCCTCTCCCCCCTCATGATTTTTTAAAAAATAATTTTTATTGAAAATTTTTTACAAAATATATAACAAACAGTAACAAACAACAATAAAACAACATAATAAGCATAACACCCCCAAAACCGTAGCAACGCATATACCCCCTCATGATTTGTAAAAGCACATAACCCCATTTTCTGTACTAAGAAGTGACACTTGCCGGAACTCCTCAGTGTAGCGAGAGATCGGAATGCCTCCGACCCTCCGACATGACCCCCATCAACTCCCAAGCCCCAACTCACCATGGGTTGGGGGGACCCTGAGCACCGACCCCGCACTCCCCCAATACCCACGCAGTGCACCCCTGGCCCAATCGCCGCTATGCTTAATATACCAGCTGGGTACCCTGGCAGTGCCAAGCTGGCGGTGAAGGGGATAGATCTCAATGCCTCAGGAAACTGCATATTGGTTTAGCACAGTGGGCTAAGACAGCTGGCTTGTAATGCAGAACAAGACCAGCGGCGTGGTTTCAATTCCCGTTCCAGCCACCCCGAACAGGCGCCGGAATGTGGCAAATAGGGGCTTTTACAGTAACTTCATTGAAGCCTACTTGTGACAATAAGCAGTTATTATTATTGTTATTATTATATTACAGTGAGACTAGCTGTAGATTTGCCGAAAACAAATCACCTAGGGTGGGAACAAATCTCCTATGGATAGGATTTACATCACAATGTCTCGCGAGATCACGTTAGAGCCATACTCATCCAGGAATCTGAATTATTTTAGTTTTAGCGCCTTGAAGTCCAGGTTTGTCTCTACATTTCCTAAAAATTGACTCCATCTCTAGTAATTAAGAATAATAGCTGCCTCCCACGTATAGTGTATTGGGACTGAGAGGAATAGTACAACATTTTATTGGCAATCTTTTTTCAAAACGACAGGAATATTTTTCTATGAGCATTCCATACAAGACACAAAGGTATTTTAGCTGTAAGATGAAGCGACAGTGACAGAGTTATATTGGTATATTTGTTTTCATTTCAAGTAAAGCATAAGTGAACGAATATGTGGAAATAATCCCATCGGGAGAAGGAAAATCCATTTGCTTGCTAACAGAGATGTGTGTATGCTTGTGTTATGTGAAGTGAAACTGATGCAGCTTTCCCATCCTGCAAAATGTATCTTCTATCGTATAATAACAAAATGTCACTTTAACTGACATCAGTGTATTATTGGCAAACTCAGTGGTCCTGTTTCCAGTTAAAAGATGCTTTGTGAGAACCAAAGGCTTCATTGCACTGGAGAGAGGAAAGATTCTCTCAACATCATTGATCTGATGGATTACTTGTTATTCTGTGTTTCTTTTAAAATCTCTTGAATAGTGCAGCTATTTCTAAATGTAACAAAAGTTAAGTGTTGACTTTTGAATACAGGTCAAAATTCATTGAACTTTTTAAGGTAAAATTTTCCTTTTTGATTTTATACAATATATACATTCTGTACAGATATATAGATGCTGGTTAATTTAGGCCTTTTCTGGATTCAATAACTTACTTTAAAAATGTTGCAGTTTTGAGCTTTCTTCTTTAAAATTAATTAAGGAAATAAAGTTTGGATTCTGTTTTGTGTTTGACTATTAATTCACACAAGAGATTAGTGAGCAAAATTAAAGCTCATGTTATTGGGGGTAATGTAGTGACGTGGATAGAGAACTGGTTGGCAGACAGGAAGCAGAGAGTGGGAATAACGGGTCCTTTTCAGTCAGCGACTCGTGCAGTACCGCAGGGTTCAGTGCTGGACCCCCGGCTGTTCACAATATACATTAATGATTTGGACAAAGGAAGTGCATGCAATAGCTCCAAATTTGCAGATGACACTAAGCTGGGTGGCAGTGTGTGCTGAGAGGAAGATGCAAAGAATCTGCAGGGTGATTTGAACAGGCTGGCTAAGTGGTGAAATACTTGGCAAATGCAATATAATGTGGGTAAATGTGAGGTTATCCACTTTGGTGGCAAAAACAGAAAGGCTGATTATTATCCGAATGGTGGCCGTTTAGGAAAAGCGGAATGCAGGTACAGCAGGTGTTGAGGAAAACTAATGACGTGCTGATCTTCATAGTGAGAGGATTGGAGTATAGGAGTAGGGCTGTCTTGCTGCAGTTATACAGGGCCTTAGTGAGACCACATCTTGGGCGCGATTCTCCGCCCCCCACGCCGGGTGGGAGAATAGCGGGAGGGCCTCCCGACATTTTTCACGCCCTCCCGCTATTCTCCCCCCCCCCCCCACGCCTGACCCACACCACGAATCGCCGCTCGCCGTTTTTTATGACGAGCGGCGATTCTCCGAGGCCGATGGGCCGAGCAGCCGGGCCTTCACGCCCATTTGAACACGGCAGCAACCACACCTGGTCGCTGCATTCATGAAACGGGCGGGGGTTGATGTTCCCATACACCTAGGGGGGATTCTCCATTTCTGAGACTAGTGTTGACGATAACGCATAATTTGTGGACTTTCACGACAGCAAAGCTGGCGCCATACCCGGATCGATTCCATTACTGCTAAGGGGCTAGCACCGGTGCCACTTAGAACACAATTAATTCCAATGAAAAACAGTCCGTAATCGACCCTTGGGAGGCTGACAAGCTGCAGCCGCACATACACATTACAATACCCACACACACTCATCCCAGCCAACAAGATGGCACTCGTTGTTCTGGGGCGCATCCATACAGCTGATGGGTCAGCTGGGGCCAGAGGGCACCCAGGGGAGTGGCCTGGGGGGACACCTATACGACCCGTGGCACTATGTTCACAGTGAACAGTCAGTGGCATGCACAACTGCATGGCTGCCTTGTTGGCTGTGGCAATAGCAATTGGGACGGGAGCACCGCGACTGTGCTCCGGAGGGGACAGGCCCGCGATCGGTGCCCACCGATCGTCGGGCCTGCGTCCAAAACGGACGCACTCTTTCCCCTCCGCCGCCCGGCAAGATCAAGCCGCCATGTATTGCGGGGCAGCTGAGGGAAAAGACGCCAACCACGCGTGACGCTTGGCGTGCGGCCTTGACGACCGTCGTCAAGGCCGCGCAGCCGTGACGCACGGGGCCGCGCTCCTAGCCTCGCCCGGGGGAGAATCGGCCCCGGAAGTGGGCGTGAAGGCTGCCTTGGGTCACGGCCTGTCCCATAGCAGCCTTTACGATTCCCCGCATTTGCGGAGAATCTCGCCCCTTGAGTATTGCGTGCAGTTTTAGTCTCCTGGTTTGAGGAAGGATGTTCTTGCTATTGAGGGTGTCAGGCGAAGGTTCACCAGACTAATTGCCGGGATAGTAGGACTGACAGATGAAGAAAGACTGGATCAACTGGGCTTGTACTAACTTGGCTTTGGAAGAATGAGAGGGGATATCATCGAAACATATAAAATCCTGATGGGACTGGACAGGCTAGATGCAGGAAGAATGTTCCCAATGTTGGGGATGTCCAGAACTAGGGGTCACAGCTGAAGAATAAAGGGTTCAGGACTGAGATGAGGAAGAACTTCTCACAGAAAGCTGTGAACTTGTGGAATTCTCCACCCCAGAAAGCTGTTGGGACCAGTTTGTTGGGTATATTCAAGAGGGAGCTGGATGTGGCTCTTGCAGCTAAAGGGATCAAGGGGTATGGAGAGAAAGCAGGAGTGGGATACTGAATTTGCATGATCAGCCATGCTCATATTGAAGGTGGTGCTGGCTCAAAGGCTGAATGGCCAACTCCTGCACCTATTTTCTATTTTTCTGTAATACCATTAAGAAAATGCTCCAAAAGGTCAACACCGACGATGCAATTTGTGGGCAGGACATTTCTCTTATGAACAATTGAGGCGTTATTTAGCATTATAGAATCTCTACAGTGCAGAAAGAGGCAATTCGGCCCATTGAGTCTGTACCGGCCCTTGGAAAGAGCACCCTACTTAAGCCCACACTTCCACTCTATCCCCGTAACCCAGTGACCGCACCTCACCTTCCTGACACCAAGGGGCAATTCATCATGGCCAATCCACCCAATCTGCACATCTTTGGTCTGTTGGAGGAAACCGGAGCACCCAGAGGACACCCACACAGACATGGGGAGAAAGTGCACACTCCACACAGACAGGCACCCAAGGCCGGAATTGAACCCGGGTCCCTGGTGCTGTGAGGCGGCCGTGCTAATGTGGGCAACACGGGTCTCACTCACCGATTGGAGAACTGATGAAAATCCCACATTGCCTCTTTTCAGGAAGGGCACAGTAAGAGGTCTTACAGCACCAAGTTAAAGTCCAATAAGCTTAGTTGGTATCACTAATTTTCGGACGTGCCGAAAGCTAGTGATTCCAAATAAACCTGTTGGACTTTAGCCTGGTGTTGTAAGACTACTTCTTCTTTTAGGGAAGGCCTGCTACATTAAGTGCCAATCAGGTGCTTTGCAACAAGACTTTCGCCGAATCAAGAATCCAGGGTGGAAATTCCTGCCTGCCAAGTGCTACTACCAAATGCTGAGTGAAAATGATTCTCGGCAACTTCCCTCCAGATATTTTACCAATGATTTGAAATCGCTGGGGTGGGATTCTCCATTTCTGAGACTAAGTATTGATGCCAACGCAGATTCCGTGGAGTTCCACGACTGCAAAACTGGCGACTGTTAAGGGGCTGGCACCAGTGTCACACAGAACACTATCGATTCCAATGAGAAATGGTGCGGGATTCGTCGGTTTCACGATTGAAACTAAGGAGGCTGACAAGCTGCAGCCGCAAAAACACACTTCCTCCCCGACACATATCATTTCAGCCAACAAGATGGTGGCAGGACACACGGCCCCATACTGCACAGATGCCGAGCTGAAGACCCTTTTGGACATGGAGTGGAGGAGTGGCAGATAACCCTGTACCCCGGCCTTGGAAGGAATCTGCCAGCCACTGCCATCCACTGTGCCTGGGCACAGGTGGCAAAGGTAGTGAACGCCATCTGCAACAGTCTCTGGACCGGCCAGCAGTGTTGGAGGAAACTGAACGACCTCCCCAGGGCCGCCAGGGTGAGTCGGCAGCACTGTGCCCGAGACACCAATCACAGTCCCACAGTCCCACACATCCATGACCCACCTCCCACCAGGGGCAACAAGGAAGTACAGTGAAAAGTATTTTTTTGCAAGCAGCTCAAACAGATCATTAAGTACATGAAAAGAAAATAAAATAAAAAGAAAATACATAATAGGGCAACACAAGGGTCCACAATGTAAATACATAAACACCAGCATTGAGTGAAGCATACAGGAGTTTAGTATTAATCAGGTCAGTCCATAAGAGGGTCGTTTAGTAGTCTGGTAACAGCGGGGAAGAAGCTGTTTTTGAATCTGTTTGTGCGTGTTCTCAGACTTTTCTCCTGCCCAATGGAAGAAATTGGAAGAGTGAGTAAGCTGGGTGGGAGGGGTCTTTGATTATGCTGCCCGCTTTCCCCAGGCAGCGGGAGGTGTAGATGGAGTCAATTGATGGGGGGCGGGTTTGTGTGATGGACTGGGCTGTATTCACGACTCTCTGAAGTTTCTTGCGGTCTTGGGCCGAGCAGTTGCCATACCAGGCTGTGATGCAGCCCGTTAGGATGCTTTCTATGGTGCCTCACGGCACTGAGGACCCAGGTGTCATCTCTGCCCCGGATCACTGTCCGTGTGGAGTTTGCACATTCTCCCCCTGTCTACGTGGGTCTCATCCCCACAACCCAAAAAGATGTGCAGGGTAGGTGGATTAGCCACGCTAAATTGCCCCTTAATTGGAAAAAATATAATTGGGCACTCTAAATTTATAAAACAAATAAAAACCACTCCCCCCAACCCGGAGGGCAGCTTAACCTCCACCCTGCCCCACATGCCTGCACCCATACTGGCAGCCATGGCCGGGTGCCCTGGCCACTGAGGCCAGCAGCTACCCACCCCCTGGGCTGTCTGCGTCGGCCTGTCTGACACTGTCTTTTTCTGTTTGCCGCCCCCAGGAGAAGGCTGCTCACAACCGCTGTGAGGGAGAAGACAGGAGGGGGAGAGCCAAGCCTGCGCCCCTGACCCTGATGTTGACAGCATGGGGGAAAGGGAGGTTGCCGGTGTGGGGTTCAGCCGAGGGCAACAAAGTGAGAACCCGCCAAGTTGCAGTTCCCCAAGACATGTGTGTCAACACCCCCCCCCACCAACACCACCTACACACCACCCTCACCGCCACCACCCCCTACATCCCTAATGCCCACACCAACCCCCTTACCTTCACCACACACCACCATAATCCTCACCCATACATCACCCTCACCCACACCTCCACAATGCCCCCACCTCCACACCACCCTCAGCCCCACCTTCACCCTCACCCCCACACCACCCTCAACCTCACCCCACCACCCACACTCCCCTCCATCCCCCCGGCCCGGGGTCTAATCATGCGTCTTGTCTTGAGTCTTGCAGGAGATGGGGTGGGGCCATCTGGTGTCCCCCCCCACCCCCAGACAGTGTCGCATTCGGAGCCTCCCCATGAGCCGAGCAGCAATGAGGAGAGCAGCTTGGATGGCAGCCCTCCACCCGAGACTCAGAACACCCCGAAGCTCAAGTCTGAGGATGACAAGGATTTCCCCTCACAGCTGTCTTCAACACCCACCACCATCCCAGAGACACTCTCCTCGGTTGGACACTGAGATATCCTCAATTACGACACAGGACAGAAGACAGGTAATTCAAAGGCTTTAACCATCTGAGAACTGAACAGCAGCCGAGAAGTGTGCTCATTACATGCTGCCAAGTGAGCCTCATCTTACATACCGTTTCCTGGGGGCGGAGCCAGAGGCGGAGTCCCCCAGGGTTCCAAGCCCGGTCTTAAAGGGCCAATGCATTAAAGGTAAGGAACCGTTACAGCAGCTACTGATACCATTTATCACAGACACTTTAGTGAAGAGGTTCCTGGGACACTATCTATGATGTACCACACAGCTGAACCGGTGTAGCAGATGGAAGAAGGAACATCGGCCGGCGGGCCGACCCCAGGGACTAGCTGTCGTCCAGATGGGTTTGGGCTTTTGGAACGGGCAGTCCCATTGATTGTGGAGATGCATGAGGGGTTATTGGCGAGTATACAGCACCTGCAGGTGCAACTGGAGAAGTCCAACCATGTACAGCAGCAGGAGGTGGTGCCAACCATGCCTGCCAACCAGGCCAACATCGCACTGGTGTCATCCGCGGTGGAGGCATTGGGAGCAACGGTGTTGACAATGGATCAGCGTGTCCAAGGCCTGGGGCATTCTGTGCAGGCGCTGGCTGAGGCCCAGGGCAGGGTTGCCGCCTCACAGGCAGCCATGTGCCAGAGCCACCTGGAAATCGCAGCGGCGCTCCTGAGCGTGGCCCAGTCACAGCAGGCCATGGCTGGGAACGTCAGCGGCATTTTCCATTTGCTGGCCGATGTGGCACAGACACAGAGGGAGATGGCGCAGGCAATGGCTGATGTGACACAAACCCAGAAGATGGTGCCACAGTTGCAGCGCGAAGTGGCGCAATCCCAGACGGAGATGGTCCACTCTCTGTGCCGCATGGCCACAAATATGCAGACCTGGGCCGGGACCAGAGCGGGCCTCCAGGACTGGCAGTGACAGATGGCAGGGGTTCTCAGGGGATAGCTCCACTCACACCTCTGTCCAATGGAGTAGCCCAGCAGCCATCAGGCATCTCGAGGGAGATGGAGACGATGGGGCCCGTGCCGTTGACTCCCGCAGGGGAGCTGCTGGAAGCCCATGCCGCCCCAGCAGCTTCCTTTCTGTACCTGAGCTGCTGGGGGAAACATCTAGCCTATTAAAGCCTTCAGTTGTACTACAACCTCACTTTAATAGTCATTGAATGTGCATCAATTTAATAAGCTAGATTTAAAGAATGGAGCTCCGAATCAAGCCAGAGTGTCTGCAACTCAGCAGTAAACTCGGCGGCGACTTTCAAGCACTGGCTAGCGTGCTTCAACGGCTACCTCGGAATGGCAGAAAACACACCCACAAGAGAACAGAAATGAAAAATGAAAATGAAAATCGCTTTATTGTCACGAGTAGGCTTCAATGAAGTTACTGTGAAAGCCCCTAGTCGCCACATTCCTGCGCCTGTCCGGGGGGGCTGGTACGGGAATCGAACCGTGCTCCTGGCCTGCTTGGTCTGCTTTAAAAGCCAGCGATTTAGCTGAGTGAGCTAAACCAGCCCCCAGAACTGCAGATCCTGCACTCGAGGGCGAGCCCAGAAGTCTACACCCTCATCGAGGACGCGGACGACTTCGATGCCGCGATGGAGTTGCTGAAAGGACATTACATTCGCCCTGTAAATCAGGTCTACGCCCGGCATCTACCAGCAACGAGGCGACAAATTCCTGGTGAGTCACAGGAAGAATTCTACCGTGCGCTCCTCGTGTTGGGGAGAAACTGCAGCTGCTCGCAAGTTTCAGCAAACGACCACACTGAACTGTTGATTCGGGACACTTTCGTTGCGGGTATGCTGTCCTCTCAAATCCGCCAGCGTTTGCTGGAGACAGAAACTCAAGGCCTCAAGGAGGCACGGGCCCTTGCCGGCTCCCTGGATGTGGCCTCCCGAAACGCCAGCGCCTACGCCTCCGACGGCGCAGCAGTCCCCTGGGCAGCGAGGAATCCCTCTGCGGCCGACTCCGAGGCAATGCCCCACACTCCCCCACAAGCTTACGCTGCAAGACGGCCCAGAAACCCCGGGGGGCCCCGCTGTGATTTCTGCGGGCAAGCCAAAAACCCCCGACAGCACTGCCCAGCCCGTTCGTCCACCTGTAAAGGGTGCGACAAAAAGGGCCATTTCGTGGCAGTATGCCAGGCCCGGGCGGTCGCTGCGGTCACCGGAAGTGAATCTGGACCGCCACTACAACCCTCTCCACGGGCCCCGTGCGGCCAGCGAGCGCCGCCATCTTCCTCCTCCAGGGCCACGTGGGCGCCGCCATCTTGTTCCTTGGATGCCACGTGCGATGGATGGGTGCTGCCATTTTATGCACCCACAGCCAAGTGCGACCAGTGGGTGCCGCCGTCTTGGATGGACTCCCAGGACCTCAGAGCAGATGACCACACACTGCCCGACGAGAACACCCAGCTGCTGCCACGTTTAACCTCGCTGACCCTGGACCAGTCTCGGCCTCGAACACTCTCAACTGCTACTACAACGGTGCTAATCAACGGACACGAGACGTCCTGCTTAATCGACTCTGGGAGTATGGAGAGCTTCATACACCCCGACACGGTAAGGCGCTGTTCTCTCCCCGTCCACCCTGTTAATCAAAAAATCTCCCTGGCCTCAGGTTCCCACTCAGTAGAGATAAAGGGGTTCTGTGTAGCAAATCTCATGGTCCAGGGAAGGGAGTTCAAAAATTACCGGCTCTACCTCCTTCCCCACCTCTGCGCAGCCACACTCCTAGCGTCAGACTTCCAGTGCAACCTCCAAAGCCTAACTTTCAAATTTGGCCCTATACCCCCTCTCACTGTCTGCAGCCTCGCGACCCTCAAGGTCGATCCGCCTTCCCTGTTTGCGAACCTCACCCCGGATTGCAAACCCGTCGCCACCAGGAGCAGACGGTACAGTGTCCAGGACTGGATCCTTATCAGGTCGGAGGTCCAACGGCTAGAGGGAAGGAGTCATTGAAGCTAGCAACAGTCCTTGGAGAGCTCAAGTAGTGGTGGTAAAGACCGGGGAGAAGAGTAGGATGGTCATCAACTACAGTCAGACCATCAACAGGTTTACGCAGCTGGACGTGTACCCTCTCCCCCACATATCCGACCTGGTAAACAGGATCGCGCAATACAAGGTCTTCTCCACGGTGGACCTTAAGTCCACCTACCACCAGCTCCCCATTCGCACGAGTGACCGCAAGTTCACTGCCTTCGAGGCAGATGGGCGGCTCTACCATTTTTTAAGGGTTCCTTTCGGTGTCACTAATGGGGTCTCGGTCTTCCAGCGAGAGATGGACCGAATGGTTGACCGATACAGTTTACGGGCAACATTCCCGTATCTTGATAATGTCACCATCTGTGGCCACGACCAGCAGGACCACGACACCAACCTCCAAAAATTCCTCCAGACCGCGAAAATCCTTAACCTTATGTATAACAAGGATAAATGCGTGTTTAGCACCGACCGCCTAGCCATCCTCAGCTACGTAGTGCGAAATGGAGTTATAGGCCCCGACCCGGAATGCATGCGCCCCCTTATGGAGTTTCCCCTCCCTCACTGTTCCAAGGCCCTGAAGCGCTGCCTAGGTTTTTTTTCTTACTATGCCCAGTGGGTCCCCAACTATGCAGACAAGGCCCGTCCTCTGATCCAATCCACAGTTTTTCCCCTGTCGATAGAGGCCCGCCAAGCCTTCAGTCGCATCAAAGCAGATACTGCAAAGGCCACGATGCACTCCATCGACCAGTCCCTCCCCTTCCAGGTCGAGAGCGACACGTCCGACGTAGCTCTGGCGGCCACCCTCAACCAAGCAGGCAGACCCGTGGCCTTCTTCTCTAGTACCCTCCATGCTTCCGAAATCCGCCACTCCTCAGTGGAAAAGGAGGCCCAGGCTATAGTAGAAGTTGTGCGGCACTGGAGGCATTACCTGGCCGGCAGGAGATTCACTCTCCTCACTGACCAACGGTCGGTCGCCTTCATGTTCGATAATGCACAGCGGGGCAAGATAAAAAACGATAAGATCTTGCGGTGGAGGATCGAACTTTCCACCTATAACTACGAGATCTTGTATCGTCCCAGGAAGCTAAACAAGCCTCCTGATGCCCTGTCCCGTGGCACATGTGCCAATGAACAAGTGGACCGCCTCTGAGCCCTCCACGAGGACCTCTACCACCCGGGGGTCACTCGCTTCTTCCATTTTGTCAAGACCCGCAACCTGCCCTACTCTATCGAGGAGGTCAGGACAGCCACCAGGAATTGTCAAATCTGCGCAGAGTGAAAGCCGCACTTTTACTGGCCAGAGAAAGCGCACCTGATAAAGGCTTCCCGTCCCTTTGAACGCCTCAGCATGGACTTCAAAGGTCCCCTCCCCTCCACCGACCGCAACACGTACTTCCTGAACGTGATTGACGAGTACTCCCGATTCCCATTCGCCATCCCCTGTCCCGACATGACCGCAACCATTGTCATCAAAGCCCTCCATAGCATCTTTACACTGTTCGTGTTCCCCTCTTACATACATAGCGATCGGGGGTCCTCCTTTATGAGCGACGAACTGCATCAATTCCTGCTCAGCAAGGGCATTGCCTCGAGCAGGACGACCAGTTACAACCCCCAGGTAACGGACAGGTAGAGAGGGAGAACGGAACAGTCTGGAAGACTGTCCTACTGGCTCTACGGTCCAGAAATCTCCCAGTCTCCTGCTGGCAAGAGGTCCTCCTGGATGCCCTCCATTCCATCTGGTCCCTGCTCTGCACCACGACCAACCAAATACCTCACGAACGTCTCCTTGTTTTCCCCAGGAAGTCCTCCACTGAGACCTCGCTCCTGACCTGGCTGACAGCCCCCGGACCCATCCTGCTCTGAAAACACGTGCGGGCGCACAAGTCGGACCCGTTGGTCGAGAGGGTCCATCTTCTCCACGCTAACCCCCAGTACGCCTCTCGACCCTCCCGACGGCCGACAAGACACGGTCTCCCTACGAGACCTGGGGCGCGCCGGATCGCCACGCACACCAGTCCTACCCACCATCCCACTGGTGCACCTTACAACTGCCCCCTTCCCAGGAGGATCAGTTCTTCCACCGACCCCTTCTAGGCCCTCCCGCCCACCGACGCACCCCACAGACGCTCCCTTCCCAGGTCAATCAGCTCCCCCTCCAGGACCATCTCGTGGTGTTGAAGCTGCCACACAGATCAAAACCACGCTCCCGGAGTCACAGACGCCCGAACCTCCACCTGCATCACCACCGAAGCTTCGACGATCACAGAGGACAACCAGGGCCCCCGATCGACTGATTGCTTCATTTTAACGTGTATAGAGTTCATTGTAAAATTGTAAACAGTTCCGATAATAAGGCAAAATGCTGTACGGAGGCATTACGGTACCTCCATAACCATAACTTCTACCACTTTACCATGTTGTAATACCAAGCCACCACCCCCGCCGGACTCTTTTTTTAACAGGGGGTGAATGTGGTAGTCTGTGTAGAGGTATTACGGTACCTAGTAATGCTGGAACACCATTGGTAGATAATGTATGTTTTCTATTGGTCGAGCCTGTATGTTAGCTCCGCCCTGCAAGGCGGGGTATAAGAGCCCGTGACGTCCCAGCAGCTTCCTTTCTGTACCTGAGCTGCTGGGGGAAACATCTAGCTTATTAAAGCCTTCAGTTGTACTACAACCTCGCTTTAGTAGTCATTGATTGTGCATCAGTAAGGCCAGAAATCTAGATGCTAATTAAGTTGGCACAGGTGCAGGGCACAGTTTAGTTATTGGGGCTAGGGCACAAATCTGGGTGTTCACACTGTTACAGCCTGTCTCGGGGCTCTGTCGGATGGGTGTGAGGGGTGGGCTGGTTTGGGCTGGCGAAAGATGAGGGGGAGATAATGGGCAGATGGTGTGGGTAGCATGGGCTCCCTCCGCACCCCCTTGTCCGTCTGTCCATCTGTCCGTCCCGACCACCATCACCCCAGGGTGGGACCATGTGTGTTAGAATAGCCAGCTCGCATGCGGGGGTCACCCAGGCGGACGGTGGAAAGTGCTCCGTGGGCAGGAGTCAGACGTTGTCAAGCGATGCGGAACACCAGAGCTCATCGCAGAGCGGATTGTCATCATCCACCATCCCATGGACCAGACCCGCTTTACTGCCAACCCAGGGATCACACCCATGGTGCGGCAGGTATGTATCACGGAGGGAGTTGCAGTCAAGGGGTTGGCTGGGTGGGGGTGCCCATGGCCAGACCACCCCCCCTCAGTTGGTGAACCTGGAGGTGATCAGAGCGTCCCATGCGCTTTGGCCCTGGTGCACACATTGTGCCTGGCTAGGCCCCATGTCCTGCCTATCCTTCCCTTCCTCCTGTTCGGACGAGGCCTGGTGTTCCTCCTCCTCCTCCAGCAAGTCACCGCTCTACTACACGATGTTGTGGATGATGCAGCAGGCCACCATGGTGCAGATGGCTCTCTCAGTGTCATACTGGAGGGCCCCTCCAGAGCGGTGCAGTCACCTGAACTGCATCTTTAGGTGCAGTAGTCGATTTCGCCGTCGGTCTGTGACCTCCATATAGGTGTCATCAGCCACAACCGCAGTGGATAACCCCTTTTTCCCAGGAGCCACCCCTATCCAAGGGGCATCTCAAACATGTTAGGAATTGTCGAGGGTGCCAGGATAAGGCGTCACGCACACTGCACGGTTATCGGATGCAGAGGTGAATGATGCACAGCTGATGGTTACATATCAGCTGCACGCTCATCATGTGGAACACCTTTCGGTTTGGGTAGAGCCGCCTGTCATCTGCAGGTGCTCGGAGGGTGACATGCATCCCGTTGATCACATCCTGGACCCAGGGCATCCCGTCGTGGCGAACCCCGCTGCCTGGGCATCCTAGTGGGCTCGGTCCACATTGAAATGGTGTATTGAGCTGCCTGGGCATATACGGCCTTGTGACGGCATGGATGCACCTGTGCACCAAGGTCTGTGAAATCCCAGACAGGTCCCCACCCAGAGCCTGGAAGGATCCCGTGGCGTAAAGCTTCAGGGCAACTGTCACCTTGACGGCCACCGGGAGTGGGTGTCCTCTCTCATACCCCCACAGTGCCAGATGTGCCATCATCTGGCAGAGCTGTGGCACTGTCTTCCTGCTCAGCCAGAGTTTTCGACGGCAGCCCACTCCTGCAGATCATCGAATGATAGGCTCTGCTGGTACACACAAGGCCTCATGCGGCACATCCTTGGCACCTCCTTCTACTTGGCCTGTCGGGTGGCTGGCTCTCCTTTCTGGGCGGCTGCCTCATGTTCCTCTGCTACATGCTCCACTGCTGCAGCTTCCTCCTCCTCAAACAGCTCCAGCTCGTACAGCCACAGGGCATCCCCAAGGGCTGCGGCGACCAGCAGGGAGGCCTGGTTGAATTCCAACATCCATTGTCTGCAGGAGCTGAAAGGTCAACATGTTATCATGGTGCATACCCCTGTTCCCAACCAGGTCCAATGGGCTACATGGTGGCTGCGGTTGCCACTACGGGCTCTGTCCCTGCATGTCCTTCTCCCCCTCATCCCTGGCCAATGGTGGCCAGCTCCGTGGGGACCTCGGGCCCTGGTGCAGTTCTTGATGCCAGAGGTACCATTGGTTGGCACACTCCGCAGCCCCTGCCTGCCGTTCGCTTAGGGACTACTGTGGGTATTGCCCTGGGTGGGCCGGCGGTGGGTGGCAGTCAGTTGGCTGGTGGGGAGTATGGCGGAGGATGGTGTGCAGGGGGGGGGGTCACCCATACAGCCGGTGTCACTCTGCAGAACCAGGGGCCAAGTGGTTAGTGGGGTATGTAGCAAGATGGGTTCCTTGTTGGCCACAGTAATGGCGGTCCATGACTAGACACCACCCCAGTCCCATGTGGGGGGGGGGGGGGGGGGAGGCGGGGGGGGGTCACTCCTGCCACTCCTGCCATTCTCCCTTCAGCCCTCTCCCCCGGCCCTGGAAGCCCCCACCCCCAGCACGCCAGCCAGCCCGCCAATGTCCAGCCTGGCAGCCTGCAGGCCTCTTTGTGTCCTACCTCCACTCTTTCTCCGTCATTAGTCACGATTTTTAAAAGCACAATTGAACCGCGCCGTCGGGAACCCGGCCCATCGGAGGCGGAGAATCGGGGGTCGGGCCCACTAATGACATGCAAACAGTGTCTACTGTCCGTGCATTCAAGACCGCATTGACGCCGCTGTTGAGGTGACAGAGAATTGCGATTTGGCATCAAATTGGCACCCGCTGTGATTTTGGCATCAGAACCTATTCTGTGCCCAATTGCGTTTTGCGATTTTGCCATGTGCCAACGGAAAATCCCGTCCCTGATCTTTAGTAATTGCCTCTCTTGCCAGAGGAAATGGATTTTCTCTCGCTATAAAATCATAAGACATGCGAACAGAAATTGGTCCTTTGGCCCATCGAGCATGCTCCACCATTCAATGAGATCATGACTGATCTGATGTGACAATCCCCAACTCCACTTTCCTGCCTTATTCACATAACCCTTGATTTCCTAATTAAAAATCTGTCTGTCTCAGCCTTGAACATATTTAATGACCCAGCCTCTACAGCTCTCTGTGGTAAAGAATTCCACAGATTCACTACCCTGTGAGAGAAGAAATTCCTCCTCATCTCTGTCTTAAATGAGTTGCCCCTTCCTCTGAGATTATGCCATCTGGTCCTAGATTCTCACCAGGGAAAACAACCTCTCAGCATCTACCATGCCCCCTGAGAACCATAGATGGCTCAATAAGGTTGCCTCTCATTATTCATAGAATTTCACAGAATTTACAGTGCAGGAGGAGGCCATTCGGCCCATCGAGTCTACACCGGCTCTTGGAAAGAGCACCCTACCTCCACCCTATCCCCATAACCCAGTAGCCCCACCTAACACTAAGGGCAATTTGGACCCTAAGGGCAATTTAGCATGGCCAATCCACCTAACCCACACATCTTTGGACTGTGGGAGGAAACCGGAGCACCCGGAGGAAACCCACGCACACACGGGGAGAAAGTGCAGACTCCGCACAGAGTGACCCAAGCCGGGAATCGAACCTGGGACCCTGGAGCTGTGATGCATTTGTGCTAACCACTATGCTACCGTGCTGCCCCCACTATGCTACCGTGCTGCCCCACTATGCTACTGTGCTGGCCCACTCCAATGAGTACAGGCCCAACCTGCACAACGTTTCCGCTCAAGAAAATCTCTACATACCTGGTATCAACCAAGTGTACCTTCTTTGGACTGACTCCAATGCCAATATATCTTTCCTTAGGTCGGGGGTCAAGTTGTTCACAGTATTCCAGGTGTGTTCTAAATTGCGCCTTGTATAGTTTTAACAAATCTTCCCTATTTTATATTTTATTCCTTTTAAATAAAGGCCAACATTCCATGTGCCTTCTTACTTGCTGAACGTGCATGCTAGGTTTTTGTGATTTCTGCACCTGAACCTCCAAATCCAAATCCCAAATCCAAGTTTTTGCTCACTCACTTCACCTGTCCGTATCCCTCCATAGACTATTTGTGTGCATGAAGAGAAAAAGATTGGTGAACACAGATGTAGGTCTCTTACAGTCAGAAACAGGAGAATTTATAATGGGAGACAAAGAAATGGCTGCAACTCAATACCGAATCTACCCTGAACATTTGGGTTGTGGGAGTGAGACCCACGCACACACAGGGAGAATGTGCAAACTCCGTACGGACAATGACCCAGAGCAGGGATCAAAGCCGGGTGTTCAGCATCGTGATGCACCAATGCTAACCACTGCGCCAGTGTGCCGCCTTCAGCAAAGGTTTGCCAGATGGATTCCTCGGATGGTAGGACTGACCTATGTGCAGAGATTGAGTTGGTTAGGATTGTCCTTGCTGGAGCTCAGAAGACTGAGGGGGATCTCATAGATACCTATGAAATTCTAACAAGACCAGTCAGGATAGATGCAAGAACGGTGTTCCAATGGGGAGGGTGTCCAAAACCAGGGGTCACAGTCTGAGGATATGGGGTAGACCATTTAGGACAGAAATTAGGAGATGTTTCTTCACCCAGAGAGTGGTGAGCCTCTGGAATTTTTTACCACAGGAAGTAATTGAGATCAAAACATTGTCAGCAGAAGTGTTGATGCTGGGTCTGAATTGGTGGCATTCTACAACAGCAAAATTGGCGTTGTTCCTGGGTAATTTATCAACCTTTAATGGGCCGCTACCCACTGCCTGTGCTGCATGCTTTTGACTGTCTAACACTGAACTTTCTATCTGTCTGTCTGTCTGTCTATCTATCTCTCTCTCTCTCTCTCTCTCTCTCTCTCCCCCCCCCCCCCCCCCCCCCCCCACCTCCCCCCACCCGCAAGACAACTGGGAGAGGGAAAAGTGAAGAGGCTCCTGGGGCACTATCTGGTGAGCACCATACAAGTGCAACTGCACAGAAGGTGGAAGTAGGAACCGCCGAGGGAGCGCAGGGTTAGAGGGCAGCCCAACCCCAGGAACTAGCTGCCGTCCGGACAGGTTTCGGGCTTCTGGAATGGCCAGTCCCATCTACTGTGGAGATGCAGTCGCAGACCAGGAACTACATGAGGGGTTGTCGGTGAGCATCCAGCACCTGCAGGCACAGGGGGAGGAATCCAACCGCATGCAGGAGCAGGAAGTGGTGCCGACTATGCATGCCACTCAGGCCAACACCGCATGGGTGACGTCCATGGTAGAGGCCATGGGCCAGGATGTCCAAGGCCTGGGGCACTCTGTGCGGATGGTGGCTGAGCCCCAGGACAGGGCAGCCCTCTCACAGGCAGCCATGTGCCAGGACCACCTGAACATCGCAGTGGCACTCCAGAGCATAGCCTAGTCACAGCGGGTCACAGCTGAGGGCATGAGTGGCATTGCCCGAGCGCTGGCTGAAGTGGCACAGACGCAGAGGGAGATGGCGCAGTCACTGGCTCATGTGGCACAGACCCATAAGATGATGGCATGGCCACAGCGTGATGTGGCGCAGTCCCAGAAGGAGGTGTTCCACTGCCTGTGCTCCATGGCCGCGAGTATTGAGTCCCTGGTCAGGGTGGGTATGGGCTCCAGGACTGGCAGCGCCAGGAGCCGGTGGAGCCTCAGGGGTTAGCTCCACTCGTACCCCTGTACATAGAGTAGCCCGAGGGCCATCGGGTACCCCAAGGGAGGAGGAGGTGACGGTGCCCATGTGGTGACTCCCGCAGGGGAGGTGCTGGAACAGCACAGCACCTCGGACACCCCCCTCCTGTCCCTGGATCATTGGTGGCCAGCGGGCAGAACAGGATGGCACCACTCCATCTGGAACACATGAGCAGCAGCTGGGCCCACCTAGGCCCGGTCGTGCCAGAAGATGGCCGGCAACAGGGGCCCAGGTCACAGGGCGGGAATTGCAGCAGGCCACCTCCACTCCTGATGTACTGCCTGGGGACCCATCTAGGCGTGGTGTTAGGGCTGGTAAGGCCAGAAAGGTAGACACCAGTTAAGGTGGCATGGTTGCAACGCATAGGATAGCGATAGGGGCTGGGGCACAAAGCTGTATGTATATATGATCGCTTGTTCACATTAAACACCTGTTCACAATGTTACAACCTACCTCGGTGCTCTGTCAGAAGGGTGTGAGGGAGGGGATGGGCTGGTATGGACAGGCAGTAGAGGGGGGGGGGGTGGCAGGGGGTGAGGGGGGATGGCCGGATGTTGGGGTTGGGTTTGGTGCAGGGTCCCCAGTTCAGCCAGCACTCACCGCTCCGGTGTCCCAACCCCAACCCTCCCCACCCCACCAACCCCCCAACACCCACCATCCCTACTTCTGCCACCCAAAGTTGGACCGTATGATGAAAATGGCAGCTCGCATGCAGGGATCACTCAGGTGGACAGTGGAAAGTGCTACCGTGGGCAGGAGTCAGGCATTGCCAATGATGCGGAGTACCAGAGCTCATCTCAGACCGGATCATCATCATCCTCCATCCCGTGGACCAGACCCCCTGTTACTGCCAACCATGGACATCGGTCTGTGGCCTCCGGATGGACGTCATCATCCACAGCCGCAGTGGATAACCCCTGCCTCCAAGGAGCCAACCCCTCAGCCGTGGGGGAGGGAGGGAGGGGCACCGCAAAGAGGCAAAAGATGTTCAGTATGCCAGGATGAAGGTGTCATGCACACTGCCCGGGTATTGGGCATAGATGTGCATGATGCACAGCTCATGGTCACACACCAGTTGCAAGTTCATCGAGTGGAACCCCTTTCGGTTTGTGAAATCCGGCCTGTCATGGGCCGGTGCTCGTAGGGCAGCATGCATTCCGTCGATCATGCCACGATTCCAGACAGGCCCCCACCCGGCGCCAGGAAGGACCCCGTTGCGTAAATCTTCAGGGCGACTGTCACCTTGATGGCCACCGGGAGTAGGTGTCCTCCCCATAACCCCACGGTGCCAGGTGCACCATGATCTGGCATATATGTCGCACTGTCCCCCTGCTCAGTCAGAGTCTTCGATGGCATGCCTGTTCCGGCAGGTCCTCGAATGACAAGCACTGCCGGTACACTCGAGGCCTCAAGCAGTGCTTCCTTTGCACCACCTCCCCCTCGGCCTGTTGGCCGGCCAGCTCCCCATCCTCACGGGCTCCTCTGGGGCAGGCTCCACTGCTGCTGGGTCCCCTCAAGCAGCTCCAGCTCGTACAGCCTCAGTGCATCCCCCTGGTATGTGGCAACTAGGATGAAGGCCACCATTCCTGGTTGTATTTCAATATCCATTGTCTGTAGGGGGTCAAAAAGACATATCAGCATGCCGCCTTGCCCTGTGCCCAACCAGATCCAACGGGCTTCGTGGTGGCCACAGTCTGCACTGCAGCCCTGTCCTCCTTCCACATCCCTACCCCCGCCGTTTCCCCTAGCACCTTGCCCTCTGCACCCCTGGCCTCTTCGGTGCCTGCACCTTGGGGGCCTCTGGCCCGAGTATCCATACCTGCTGCCAGGTGTGCCATTGCGTTGGCTGGAGCTACCCATGCCGGTGGTATGCTTCACGGCCCCGTCTGCGCCCTCCTGCAGGTGCTATTCTGGCCATTGCCCTTATGTGGGCCTCGTGCTGTCCCATCGGTGGGTGGCAGTCGGTCAGTGGGAGGGTTGGTGAGGTGGTGTTTGGGGTGCAGGGGTGGTGACACCCATACGGCCGGTGGCACTCTGCACAACCAGGAGCCACAGTTGACGATCAGTGGGGTGCGTAGCAAGATGGCTGTCTTCCAGACCTTGACAACGGCGGCCCATAACTGGACACGCAGGTTCCTTGGGCGAGTCAACCCAATCCCACGGACCTCCCCCTGGTCATCCACCACTGCCCCCTGGGCATGGAGGGCGGCACCTCCCCACCCCCCACCACCAGCCAGCCCTGCCAGCAGCAAGATCGGCAGCCCACTGTTGGAGACTGTTTTCAGTTTTGCAAGCACAAGCTGTTAGGTACACCAGTGCTTTCTCTGTTGTGAACGGCCGAAGGGACGTGCCGTTTGTCCACCAGTTGTTAGGAAATATAGCCTACATACCTGGCATCAAACACAGAATCATAGAATCCCTACAGTGAAGAAGGAGGTAACCAAGCCCATCGGGTCTGCACCAGCCCAGGGTGGCATGGGGGCGCAGTGGTTAGCACTGTCCGTGTGGAGTTCGCACATAGAGTTCTCCCCATGTGAGTGTGGGACTAACCCCCACAACCCGAGTATGTGCAGGGGAGGTAGATTGGCGATGCTAAATTGCCCCTTAATTTGAAAAAAAAAAGAATTGGGCACTTTAAGTTAAAAAAAAGTCTGCATCAACCCTATGATAGTCCACACACCCAGGCCCAATCCTCTGTCCTATTCCTGTAACCCCACCCAGCTTTTGGACACTAAGAGGTAATTTAGCATGGCCAATCCACTTAACCAGCGCATCTTTGGACTTAGGGAGAAAACTGGAGCACCCAGAGGAAACCCAAGCAGATATGGGGAGAATGTGCAAACTCCATATAGTCACGCGAGGTCATAATCGAACCTAGGTCCTTGGCGCTGTGGGGCAGCAGTGCTAACAACCCCATCAACATTGAAATTCATACACCACATTACTTATTATGTAACTTACAAAAATGAAAATGACCAGATAGCCGAGTGTCCATGCTAGTACAGATGTTTAATCTGCAATTACCCACGCCAATCTTGTCTTCCTGCACATTGTCCATATCCTTTTTATATTGCTTGTTTACAACTGGTCATTGAACTCCCTTTTATTATGTTTTGTTCCATTTACTTTTTAAATACAACATGCATTTGGCTTTTTACCTTCAGAGGTAGCTTCACACATCCTCCTCTGATATTTCTGGTCCTATATGACTGTCCTCACCAAAAGGAGAGACAAGATTTGTAGTGCAGTGCAGGGGAGTGGGGCTAGTTGAGTTCCTTTTCCAGAGAGCTGGCAGGGACACAACTGGTCAAATGATCTCCTTCTAACCTGTAGCCATCTCATAAATAAATGGCTTATTAAAGAGCTCCCTTTCCCTTCACCTGCAAGTACCTGCTAGCAGTCACAGTTTATCTTTAACCTTCTATACCCTTGCTAATTTCCTTTGTATTGATTACCAGTACTCCTTTCTCCTCCTTTGTGCAGTTGTCCTGGTCATGGAATGGGAAGCCAACCTCCCACAATTGGCAGCAGCCATCTAGACTGCACCAATTCATTCAGAAAGTAATCAAATCTGCAAAGTCATAGCTATACATGTAGGTTAGGTGAATACAACCCACGGCTAGTTAAATTATTTTTTTTGGTTTCGTTGCAAACCTTTGTAAAATAATCCAAAAACGCAGCCCGACTCCCCCCACCCACTGTGGATGTGATGTCAAAGCCCAGGCACCAGGAGGCACCAGTGAGCCCCATGCAACCGAACGTGCTGGCTGATTGGCCCCGCCTCTCCAGCTTCCGATTGGCTAATAATGGCTGGCGTCACAGAGTTTTCGGCCTGGGACAGCGGAATACGGCGTTTCCATTGGTCCAGCCTCCTGTCAGTCAGAGTGACGCTGAGCCGGTCTCCAACAGCGAGCTAGGTTGCACTGTTGCAGGAGGCCGTGGGTAAAATGGCGCTGGCCCAGGGCGGCGGCAAGAAGAAGGTTTGCTATTACTATGACGGTAAGGCCGGGGCCTGGGGAGGAGGCGGCTGTCTCTGCCCGCTGGGGCCATAGCCCGGCCCGGCCTCCAAAATTCCCGGGACTGCTTGCGGCAGCCGCCTTTGCATTTGGGGGTGGCGTGCGCGGCCGGGCCCGGGCGGCGGGGAGGCTGGGGTCCGGATAGCTGGGGGGTCCCGGGCCGTGGGGACCCGGAGCTGGGGGTCCCGGGCCGTGGGGACCCGGAGCTGGGGGTCCCGGGCCGTGGGGACCCGGAGCTGGGGGTCCCGGGCCGTGGGGACCCGGAGCTGGGGGTCCCGGGCCTTGGGGACCCGGAGCTGGGGGTCCCGGGCCGTGGGGACCCGGAGCTGGGGGTCCCGGGCCATGGGGAGCTGGGGCTCCGGGCCGTGGGGACCCGGAGCTGGGGGTCCCGGGCCTTGGGGACCCGGAGCTGGGGGTCCCGGGCCTTGGGGACCCGGAGCTGGGGGTCCCGGGCCGTGGGGACCCGGAGCTGGGGGTCCCGGGCCGTGGGGACCCGGAGCTGGGGGTCCCGGGCCGTGGGGACCCGGAGCTGGGGGTCCCGGGCCGTGGGGACCCGGAGCTGGGGGTCCCGGGCCATGGGGAGCTAGGGCTCCGGGCCGTGGGGACCCGGAGCTGGGGTATGGGTGAAGACCCCTATTGGTGAAGGACAGCTTTCCACATGAGGATTCCACTCATTGCTGCAGGGTCTAACCCCGTGGGGTAATGATCCAGCTTGGGATTCACCCCCCAGTGGCTGCATCACCTGAGCAAAGCTCTAAACTTCCAAATCACTCTCCTCCCTGACTCTTGGTGAGAACCAGCTTCCTGTTTCCCAATGCTGCCTATTCCACAGAAACCTTGATGACCTGTGTGAGTCTCAGGATTGTGCTAATCTCCTGTTGCTCCATTTCCTTGATCTGGGGGAGATGGGGTTAATTTATGTTTCAAAAAATGATCACTTGCACAATTTTGTAACTAACATTACAGTAAGTGCTGGGAATGGTGCTAATGTTTGAGTTCTGAGGAGAAGCTATTCGACGCTTCACACTGTTCCCCATTTAGTAAATTCATGGCCGATCCCATTGGGGTGTCAAATCCACCCCTCACCCCATTATCCTCGATTCTCTTGTAGATCAAAAAATGCTTATATACCTGAGCCATGAATACATTCAGTGATCAAGCCTCCACTGCCTTCTGAGACCCCCCCCCCACCGCCCCGCAAATCTGTTTCCCACTCCATAGATGCTGCCAGCATTTTCTATTTTTCAGGTTTCTGCATTCGCAATATTTGATTTTTTTTATTCAAATAAAGATTTACGTTTTCTTCAGGGTTGTTCTTGTACATGAAAAGTGCATTCTTAGCTCACCAGATGGGTTTTTAACAACAATCCACTATACAGGTCATCAGGCTCCAAGTCTGCTTTCTGGATTGCTGAGTTTGCTGGTCCTAGCCACGGTGGCAGTGATGTTTGTCACTGTCGTATGGACCACAAGATGCCAGAAGCATCTGCTATATTTCATCCATTCGAAAACTAGGGAGCAGCCCACTCGGTCATACCAAATGCACAACAGAAAAGTCATCAAGTTTTACAGCACAGAAAGAAACACTTGGGCCCATCGTGTCTATGCTAGCCATCAAGCACCTGTCTATTCGAACCCCATTTTCCAGCACTTGGTCCTTAGCCTTCATGCTATGGTGTTTCAAATGCTCATCTAGACGCTTCTTAAATGTTCTGAGGGTTATAGAGTATTGGTGGGCCAGCCTTAACTTGCACAGATTTTTTGTGAGAGAGATCTCTTTTGGTCCTCCTTCAATGATAGTAAAGAACCAGTGTAAATAAAGCTATACAAGGTGTGCTCAAATGGTTATTATTCTTCATGAGAATGTAAGAAATGGGAGCAGGAATAGATCATGTGACCCTTTGAGCCTCCTCCATCATTCAGTCAGACCATTGATGGTGATCTTCAACTCCATTTTCCTGCCCGTTTCTCATGTCTTTTGATTCCCTGAGAGACCAATAATCTGTCTACCTCCACCTTAAGTATATTCAACGATGGAAGAGCCACAACCCACTTGGCTAGAGAATGCTGAAGATTCACAACCCTTTTGAGTAAAGTAGTTTCTCTTCATCTTAGTCCTAAATGATCAGCCAATTATTCTCGAGCCAGCGGAAACAAACTTCTTCCCTGTCAAGCCTGTTCATATTCTTGTAGGTTTCAGTGAGATCACCTCTAATTCTTCAAAACTCCAGACAATATAAGCCTCTCATCATAGGACAGCGCCCTAATTCCAGGAATCAATCCAATATATATATCTTTCCTTAAACATGGTGTCCAAAACTGTATACTGCTCCAGGCGGAGTGTCACCGATGTCCTTTACTATTGTAGTAAGCACTGTACTCCAATCTCTTTGCAATGGCTTGCTAACCTTGTGTTCCATCTACGTGACTACCCAAGTCTTTCTGGACATTTAGAAGTTTCAGGCCTTTTGAAAAAGATTCTGTTTTTCTATTTTTACTTCTTTCATTGGATGTGGGTGTCACTGGCTAGGCCAGCATTTGTTGCCCATCCCTAGCTGCCCTTGAGAAAATGGTGGTGAGCCACCTTCTCAAAACTCTGCAGTCCATCTCATGCAGGAACATCCACAGTGCTGTTAGGGAGAGAGTTCCAGGATTTTAGACACAGTGAAGAAACTGCCAATATATTTCCAAGTCGGGATGGTGTGTGACTTGGAGGGGAACATTCACGTGGTGGTGTTTCCATGCATCTGCCCTTGTCCTAGATGTTAAGAGATTGTGGGTTTGGAATGTGCCGTCTAAGCATTCTTGGTGAGTTGTTGCAGTGCAAGTGCATCTTCTATATCTGTGTTTCTCAAACTTTACTTCCCGGGGTCCACTTTTGCCAACTGCCGACCTTTGGGACCACGTCACGTTCGCTTACCTCTAATGCGAAAGGGGAGCCTGCTTGGTGCTCGTGATTTCACTGCAATCAGGTTCACGGGGAGAGGGAAATGTGCATATCAGGTGCAGACTTCAGCCAGTTCCTTTGTGCTGTCTTCACCTTTATGAAAATGGAACGGTGGTAGTGCCACACAACAAGGTGGAGGGTATCCTCAGTTGAAGATGGAGCCTTGTCTCTAACAGGACTGAGCGGTGGTCACTTTTATCGATACTGTCATGGACAGATGCATATGCAGCAGGCAGATTGCTGAAGATGAGGTCAAGTATGTTTTTGTTCTTGAATCCCTCACCACCTGCTGCAGTCCCAATCTAGCAGCTATGTCCTTTAGGACCCGGCCAGCTCAGTCTGTGGTGGTACTACCAAGCCACTCTTGGTGATGGACATTGAAGTCCCCCACCGAGAGCATAGTCTGCGCCCTTGCCAACCTCACTGCTTCCTTCAAGTGGTGTTCAACATGAAGGAATACTGAGTCATCAGCGAATGGTGGACTGTATGTGGTAATCAGGTTTCCTTGTCCATGTTTAACTTGAAGCCATGAGACTTCATAGGGTCCAGAGTCGATGTTGAGGACTCACAGGGCAACTCCCTCCCGACTATACCACTGTGCCGCTCGCCCACTCTGCTAGGTCTGTCTTGCCAGGGACACAGGTTATACCCGGGAATGGTGATAGTGGTTTCTGGGACATTGTAAGGTATGATTCTGTGAGTCTGACTATATCAGGCAGTTGCTTGATTAGTTTGTGAGACAGCTCTCCTAACTCTGGCACAAGCCTCCCCGATATAATTACGGCGATCTTTGCAGGGTCGACGGGGCTGGGTTTGCTGTTGTCATTTCTGGTGCCTGGGTCAGTGCCGGGTGGTCCATCCATCTGATATAAATGAAGTATATAATAGACTTTTAGGATAAGATTTAATTTTTTTCTGATGATAGCTGTCTTGTAACTTGTGTAATTAGGTGTTTATATTGTATTAGTTGTACTTAACGTCTTTCGATGCTATTTATTGTATGCCAATGGGCAGATACCTTGATATATCTTTTATTTGTTAAATGCAGGTGATGTTGGGAATTACTACTATGGACAGGGTCATCCAATGAAACCACACAGAATTAGAATGACCCATAACCTGCTGCTAAACTATGGCTTGTACAGAAAAATGGAAATCTATGTAAGTAATATTAAATAGTGACTGGATTATTTTGTTTGAACTGTTCATCATTTTTATGTTGTGTCGAGTGCAAAGATAAAGGTTAGAATTCTTCCATTTTGAGACTAAGTGGTGTGACGGGTGTGGGAACATGGAGTGACTCCCACTGCGGTGGCTGGCAGGCAACGCGCCAAGTCCTCCGACCAGACCTCATTAATTGTGAACCTGGGTGTTTTATGCCATATTCCTAGGCAGGGCAGGCCTGGGTGGTGCAAAGTTCACTGTTGTGTCTGGATGCCAAATTGAAATGGTATCCAACATCTCTACCTGTTGTTGGAGAAAGAAGGTGGACCTCCTGAAAATAGGGATAGATTTCTGGGAGCAGCCTGAGAATAAAGATCGATCTCCAAGAACATTGAGGCTGGAAGATGGATCCTTCCAGGACACCGAATCTGGAATGTCCACCTGCAGATGTTATCCCCTACCTATTGCTGTGGTGTTCATCATAGAATTTGCATGCAGAAGGAGGCCATTCGGCCCATCGAGTCTGCACCGGTCCTTGGGAAGAGCACCCTACCCAAAACCACATGTCCACTCTATCCCTGTAGCCCCACCCAACCTTTTTGGACACAAAGGGCAATTTAGCATGGCCACTCCATCTAACCTGCACATCTTTGGACTGTGGGAGGAAACCGGAGCACCAGGAGGAAACCCACGCAGACACGGAGAACGTGCAGACTCTGCACAGGCAGTGACCCAAGCTGGGAATCAAACCTGGGACCCTGGAGCTGTGAAGCAACTGTGCTAACCACTGTGCTACTATTCCAATGTTGCAGGGGGCCTCCACCCGAAACTGCAGAGGCAGCCCCAGGCATTGTTCAGGTGAGCCCTGGCATATGCATGCCACGTTGTTCTAAACATGGTTCACAATGGCAAGTTTTCACACCAGAACTGCAGAGAATCTGGTGTAGGGGGTCGGGCATTCATTTGCATCTCATTAATGATATGCAAATAAGGTTCATGGCAGCCTCTGCCATTCTTTCCAATGCATCATGATGGGCACCAGTGGAAGATCCTTGCTGTAAATTCACGCTGATCTTTGCCTCCTCCCATGTGCTTGACATTGAACGCGCTGGCGGAGGCTTGGGAGAATTCCGTCCAAAACATATACTGCTTATTATGGGTAACTCTGGTCTTTATGACCCTGTGAATTCTAATGCAGTCGTCAATAGGTTCTTGGCTGCAAAGGGCTAAAATGGAATAAAGTACGTACGTCTATGCAAGTTTAGTATAAATGACAAGTATTTGATAAAGCTACAATTAAAGATGATGTATCTAGTGTATGTCTGTGGTGTCATTCCCCGCAAAGTAAGCAGTATGTCAAAGGATAACTTGGAACAGGTAACCGATGGCCCCAGTTGGGGTGGGGGGACAATGGTGACGGGAAAATGGATCAATGATGGAAATTAAAAAATGGGGTGAAGTTGCAGGAGAGATTGAACAGTCTGAAGCTGTTGAACTCAATGTTAAGTCCGGAAGGCTGTAATGTGCCTTATCGGAAGATGAGGTGCTGTTCCTCCAGTTTGCATTGGGCTTCACTGGAACATTGCAGAATACCAAGGATGGGCATGTGGACATGAGAGCAGCATGAGAACTGCGGTTCAAAGTAACCCAAACCAAGTTCAGGTACCTGGGTACCTGGAAAAAACTCCACAAATGGAACCTCTCCAGCCTGTTGGAGGAGGTGAGGAGGGACCTGCAAAGATGTAACTCACTCTCTCTTTCCCTAGCCGAAAGGCTACAGCCAGTCAAAATGAACGTGCTGTCTAGGTTCCTCTTCATATTCAGATCGCTCCTGATCTTCATCCCCAAATCCTGTTTGCCAGAGTCGATAAGTTAATCATGGCCTTTGTTGCTGGAGGGGGGGGGGGGGGGGGGGGGGAGATACGCAAGTCCATTTTACAATGCAGCGGCACTTGGGAGGCCTAGTCCTACCAAATCATCTGCTCTGCCACTGGGGAGCCAACGCAGAGAGGGTGAGAGGATGATTAAAGGAGCCAGAGGAGGACTGGGTCCGAATGAAAGAAGCCTCCAGCGCGGGGTCGTCTCTCCGCATGATGGCCACCATCGCCACCCCCAGCCCCCCCACATGCACACTTCAGGATCCCAGTGATCGTATCCACCCTAAGGATGTGGAACCAGTTAGGCGCCATTTCGAACTGGGCGAGGTGTCCATGGGGGCCCCCATCTGTAACAGCCATTGGTTCACACCGGTGAGGATAGATGGCACATTTGCGGGAAAAACCGAGGGATATCTGCAACTGCGTAACTTTCTCCGCAAGAAGACAAAAACATTCCCCCCAGAGACCGTGCACACATTCCTGGACATGATCAGAGATCATAGAATTTACAGCGCAGGAGTAGATTCGCCCTATCACGTCTGCACCGGCCCTTGGAAAGGGCACCCTACTTCAACCCAACCTCCACCCTATTCCCATAACCCAGTAACCCCACCTAACCTTTTGGACACAAAAGGGCAATTTAGCATGGCCAATCCACCTGACCACATCTTTGGACTGTGGGAGAAAACCGGAGCACCCAGGAGGAAACCCACGCAGACACGAGGGTAACTTGCAGATTCTGCACAGACAGTGGGGGTGATGGAGTGGACCAAGATAACCCAGAAGGAACGATCCCTTGAATGCTGATAGCAGGAGTGAGGGAAATATGTGTTTGGTGGTGGCATCATGCTGGAGTTGGCAGAACTGGTGGAGGATGATTCTTTGAATGCAGAGGCTGTTGGGGTGAAAAGTGAGGACAACATATCCTGGTTCTGGCATGGAGGGGAAAGAGTGAGAGCCAGAGGTGCAGGAGATGGGTAGGACATTGTTGTGAGCCCTGTCAACCACAGTGGGTGGAAAATTACGCTTAAGGAAGAAGGGAGACCTGTCAGCACCACCGATTTGGAAAGCGGCATTATCGTGTGAAGGCAGAGGAATGGGATACAGTTCTTGCAGGTTGTTGGTTGTGAAGAGCTGTAGTCGAGGTAGCTGTGGGAGTCGGTGGACTTTTAATGTATATTGTGGACAATCTATCCCCAGAAACTGAGATAGAGAGAGGTCAAGGAAGGGAAGGGAAGTGTCGGAGGTGGACCATGTGAACATTGTAGAGGGGTGGAAATTGGGAGCAAAATTGATCAACTTTTCCAGGTCCAGATGGAAGTATGAAGTGACACCAATACAGTTCTTGATGTACTGATAAAAGAATGGTGGGATGGGACCAGAATAGGACTGCAACAAGGAATGTTCCACATACCCCATAAAGACAAAGGAAAAACTGGGACCCCTTCCAGTGTCTCGGTTTGGAGGAAGTGAGACAAGTTAAAGGAGAAATAGTTCAGTGAGAGGGCAGGTTCGGCCAGACGGAGGAGTGGTGGTGGATGGGGATTGTTGATGTTTCTGTTTGAGGAAGAAGTGGAGAGCCCTCGGAACATCTGGTGGGGAATTGAGGAATAGGCAGAGTGGACATCAGTGGTGAAGAGAAAGAAGGTGGTTATGGGAACTAGAAGATGTTGATATGTCGTAGGGCATCAGAGGAATCACAGATGTAGGTGGGGAGTAACTGGACAAGAGGATGGAGTCAAGATGGGAAGACATTAGTTTCTAGTGGATTTTTGGCAGGAGGTAGAAGCGGGATTTGGGAGACTGAGGTTGGAAGCTGTGGAGGGAAGTTCTCCAGAGGAAACGAGGACAGGGAAGCCCCTGGAAACAATGGTTTGATGCTGGGTGGTTGGGTCATGGTCCAGGGCGAGGTAGGAGAGAGTTAACACACAACCTCTGCAAGGTAGTGATCAGAACACCAGACAACAATAACCTCACCCTTGTCAATGGGTTGATGACAAAGTCAGGGTTGGACCTGAGAGCTGAGTGCAGCAAGTTCAGAAGGAGACAGGTTAGAGTGGGTGAGAGGAGCTGAGAATGAGATGGTTGATGCCACACCAACAGTTCTCAATGAAAAGATCAAGAGCAGGTAAGCGGCCAGAGGGAGGGGTCCAGGTGGCGGGAGAATACTGGAGCTGGAGGCACGTGAAAGGATCTGTTGAACGGAGGGAGGACTGCCTGAAGAAGTGAGCACAGAGATGAAGATGGTGGAAGAGTTCAGCATCATGTCAAACATGAAATTCATTGTGGTGGGGCTGTAAGGGTATGAAGCTGAGCCCTTTGCAAAGTACAGAACGTTTATCCTTGGAGGGAGAGATCAGAGGGTATGGTGACTGCACGGGGTTAGAAGGGCTGGGGTCCTAAGGATGGGAAGGGGTGGAGGGCCCTGGATGGGTACTGGTGTCGATGAGTTGTTGAAGCTTGCGTCCCACTCTCCTGCCTGTTTCCCAGATACTTTATCATTTCAACTTGATCTGCTTAATTTTTAAAAGTTAGTATTGAATCTGCTTTTATCAGCTTGTCATTGCATTCAGATCATTAGTTCTGCTCCCTTCTAGTTCTGTTGCCTGTTGCTTTAAACCCATTTACCCTATCGTTATAGTTCACAGAATGGAATCTGTACCTCGTCTAATCTGACTTTTCATAGTCTTGTTGCTTTCTGTTTTGTTTGGACTTAGTGTTGCTCACCCTTGCAGTGCCTAATCCATTCAAACTTTCCCCAAGCCCTGAATTTAGTTCCCTCCCTGGAAGTAATAACAATTTGCAGTTGGCTCAAAACCATAGTTCTACATATGAATAATTATAAGACAAGATACTTTGACAGCCAGAGGCTTGAAGTGCTGAGTTAACATGATTTTTACAGTGGATGAGAGTAAAATGAGAGAAAAGCAGAAGAATATACAGAAAAAATGAGGGAGGCACATTTACAATGGTGCTGTTTTGTAGTTAAAGGTGGCAACCAATTTACACAACTGGGTCCCAACGTAACAATGATGAATGGCCAGTTCATCTATATTGGTGGTGGTTAAGGGCTAAACGATTGATATTCCTTGCTTCTCGAACAGAAGATTTAATACGACGGGCCGAACCGCTTCTTGCTGTGCTGTAAAACTTTTATTACTTGCAGCTGCCGGAATGGGGCACCTGAAATTAACCTCTTTGAAAGGATGGCATCTGTGGCAAAGCTGTAATCCCTCTGTTCTAGACTACAGTACTCGCATCCCTGGAGTTTATTTTGGATCAAGTGCTACCTGACTCAGCATTGGTGGGCAGTAAGGCAACAGACAAGGATAGAGCAGCACGAGGGAATGAGTTAGAAAAAAATATATAACCAGAAATAAGAACAAAAGTATACAGGCGGAGGGGGGAGACGAGCACGAAGTCAAAGGGAGACAAAAGATGAGTTGGTGAGACAGAAATGGCAAGTATTAGAAGAGCGGAGACCTTTTAGCTGTGAGTAATGAACCAGGAAATCAACTCTATTAACTTATTGTGTGGTTTATCGTGTCTGTTATCAATGTCTGTTCCATTCTCAGCTCCTCATACTGAAGCAGTCCGTGCCTATGTGCAGCAAGACTTGTACAATATTTAAGCTTGGGCTGAAGAGTGGCAAATCCATTTGAGCCATGCAAATATTGGGCAATGAGCATCTCCAACAAGAGAAAGCAGATGCTTCTCACCTTGACATTCAGTGGCATTACAATTTCTGTGTCTCCCACCATCAGCATCCTAGGGATCACCTTTGACCAGAATCTGAACTGGACGGGTCACAAATGTCATAGCTACAAGAACAGGTATTCTGTGATAGGTGGTTCGCCTCTCTATTCTATACCCCCTCTACAACAAGACAATATTGAAGGTGATAGGCACATCATTGCCACCAAGTCTCTCACGATTACAATGTGGATGTATGTTACTGTTCTTTCATTGTCGCTTGGTTTGAATCCTGGGGCTCCTAGATAGTACTGTGGGAGTACCTTCACAGCACAAATTGTGTTTCAAGAAGATGGCCCATCAATGCATTCTCTAGGGTATCTGGGAATGGGATATAAATGATGGTTTTTCATGCAATGCCCACATCTGCACACTGAATTTCTCCATTCCACGCATCTAATGTTTTGCAATCTATTTTTCTATAGCTATCCGTCCAAGAAGTTCAAATTTAACAGTTTCCCTTTTTTGTTCTTCCCAAGCGCCCACACAAAGCTTCAGCTGAAGAAATGACAAAGTACCACAGTGATGATTACATCAAGTTTCTGCGGTCCATCCGTCCAGACAACATGTCTGAATACAGCAAGCAGATGCAGAGATGTAGGTTGCTATTATAAAATTAAAATATACTAGAAATGCTCAGGTCGGCAGCATTTGTGGAGAACGCGTGTTAATGTTTCAGAATGTCAGAGACACAGATGGGTTTAATTAAGAACAGAGGCAGAGAAAAGAGGGGAGAGGAAAGATGAAGTGACAAAAGGAATTAAATGGTAAAGTTGCTTTATTTTGTTTTGAACATTCTGCGTTGTGGTCGTGCACAGAATTGCTGTAAAAGAGTTTGTTAATTAATTCAACCCATTTCCTCTAAGAATGCAGTACATGTTTTTGGTCCACTGCATTTTGCACTGGCTACTCTCACTTCTCTTAAAGATATCACCAAAAAGGTTGAATTTTGAAAACAAAGATTTTTTTAATTAACAAAAAAGTTTTTTATTGGTTTTCACAACCTTTATGTTACACATTTCAGTTTGTACGATTAATTTACAGGTTTCACGGCTGCGTAGCTTTTGTAAGGCAACCAGGGAAAGACTGGCATTAACACAATAGATATAGACTAAAGTACAATGCAAGAATATGCAAACAAACACGGGTCACTATACATATTTACAGATAGTTATTTTCCCCCCTTCCAGAGCTGTGGGCCCCATATGGTTGTTCTGTCTCGGCTACCCTTCCTGACTCTGGCCTGGCCTAAATGTTGCTGCTCCCCTTGATCTCCGCTTGCCTTCGGGGGCTGGTTGCTAGGTACGAACAGGCCTTGGAGCAAGTTCGTGAATGGATGTGGAAGCCCTCCTCTGGCAAATTTCTCCAGTTGGAGGAATTCTGACAAGTCTGCCAGCCAGTCTGCGACTTTGTGTGGTGCTGCCGATCGCCAGCCGAGCAGGATTTTCTGGTGGGCGATTAGGGAGGCTAGGGCATTGCCCCCCCCCCCCCCCCCCCCCCCCCCTCCCCTAAAGAGTTGTGGCTGGTCTGATACCCCAAAGACTGCCACATTTGGGCTTGGCTTCACCCTCGCCCCCACAACTTTAGATATTGCCTCAAAGAAGGTTGTCCAGAACCCAACCAGTCTGGGGCAAGACCAGAACATGTGGGTGTGGTTGGCTGGTCCTCCCTGCCACCATCACATTTGTCCTCCATCTCTGGGAAAAACCTGTTCGTTTGAGTTCTGATTAGGTATGCCCTGTGCACCACCTTTAGCTGCATCAGGCTCAGCCCTGCACATACGGAGCTGGAGTTTGCCCTATGCAGTGCTTTGATCCAGAGTCCTTTCTATGCCCAGTTTCTCTTCCCATTTCTCCCTCATCTCATCTGGGAGGGACGTACCTCCTCCCAACAGTCGCCACTACAGGTCCCCACAGTTCCCCTTCCCTAGGTCCCACGTCCCAACAGTTCCTCAACCTGTGAGTGTCTCGGTATCTCGGGTGACGCCGTCAGTTCCCTGCAGGTGAAGGTACCTCATTTCATTCCCTTTGGGTAATTGGAAATTTTCCGTGAGCTCCTCCAGGGTCACTATCCTGTCATTTGTGTACATGTCACTAACTCTAAATGTCTCATTGTCCTCTCTCGACCAGTGGTGTCCATTGCTGGGGCCATGAATCTGTGGTTGTTACAGATGGAGTCTCTGGCGGACATTTCGGTTAGGTCGGAGTGCTCTCTCATTTGATACCACGTTTGGAGCGTGGCCACTACCACTGGGCTTCTTGGGTATTTGGTTGGAGGGGATGGGAGTGCAGTCGAGATTAGTGCTCGGAGGAGGGGCAGCACACTGGTGCAGTTGTTAGCGCTGCTGCCTCACGGTGCTGAGGACCCGGGCTCGATCCCGGCCCCGGGTTACTGTCCGTGTGGAGTTTGCATATTCTCCCTGTGTCTACGTGGAGAACCCAAAAATATGCCAGGTACGTGGATTGACAATGCTAAATTGCCCATTACTTGGAAAAAAAGAATTGGGTACTCTTAAATGAAAAAAAAAAGAGGTTAGTGGTCGGAGGAACGTCCCTATGCAGAAACTCCACTCCATCCGCCCCCTGTAGGTTTGGGAGGGCCGAGCCTCTCATGCTACTTTTCCTTTGTAGGGCACTTTTTTGGATCCTCAGGTGCTCTCTTTCTTCTGCCCCCCCCCCCCCCCCCCCCAAACACACACACACACAAACACCATGATTAATTTATCCACCATATTAAAGAAGGCCTTGAGGATGCAGATCGGGGGGTCTAAGATGGGGGATTTTGTATGATAATGTACTTGTGTTTGCTCTGTTTAATGCAAGATGTGGGTTGGCTTTAGGGTGGGTGGGGTGATGTTGTTATGTCTTTTTGTATGGGTCTGGTGGACGGGTTCGGGCAGGGAGGTAAACGGGGAGTGGGGGGAGCTGGTGGGGGGGGACTGGCAATGGGAGTTGCCCTAGAGGAGGCGGGGTTGGGCAGGGCGACAACCAGGGCGTTTCTCTGGTTTCCCGCGCTGTGGAATGGTGAGGGCGGAGTCGGGGCTGAGAAGCGCGGGCCGTTGCTGGCTGTTATTTTCCCGCGCAAGAGAGGGGTGGGGGGGGACGAGGGCCTGCTGATGGGCACGAAGGAGGAGGGGTAGTCCCACGTGGGGAGGAGTCGGAGGTAGGGCGGGAGTCGCCGGGGTCAGCAGAAGTTAGCTGGCTCACGGGAGTGCTATGAAGGGAGGGGCGCTGCTAGGAGGGGTCCTAGCCCCGGGGGGGGGGGGGGGGGGGGGGGGGGGGGGGGGGTACCGGGTTGCTGCTGAAACGGTCAGGAAGGAGCTGGAGGATGCTGGGGGGTGAGTTGCCGCCGTGGGGAACTGGCCGAGCGGGGGACGCTGGCCAGTGGTGGGCAGGGGATGGGTTATGGCTAATCGGCAGGGGAGGGGGGCAGGGAGCCCTCTGATCTGGCTGATAACCTGGAATGTGAGGGGGCTGAATGGGCCGGTCAAACGGGCCCGGGTGTTTGCGCACTTGAAGGGGCTGAAATCGGATGTGGCCATGCTCCAAGAGACACACCTGAAAGTGGCAGACCAGGTTCGGCTGAGGAAGGGATGGGTGGGCCAAGTATTTCACTCGGGGCTGGATGAGAAGAGTCGGGGGTGGCGATCCTGGTGGGAAAGAGGGTGTTGTTCGAGGCGTTAAATGTGATGGCTGACAGTGGCGGGAGGTATGTGATGGTGAGTGGTGAGCTGCAGGGGGAGCGGGTGGTGTTGGTGAATGTTTACGCCCTAAATTGGGACGATGTGGGGTTTAAGCGGTGTATGTTGGGCCGCATTCCGGACCTGGAGGTGGGGGGCCTGATCATTGGGGGGGGGGGGGGGGGGGGGGGGGGGGGAAAGAGAGAGGGGGGGAGACGGGACTTCAACACGGTGCTGGATCTCCCATTGGATCGATCCAAGTCCCGGACGGGTAGGAGGCCAGCGGTGGCTAAGGTGATGAGGGGATTTATGGATCAGATGGGAGGGGTGGATCCCTGGAGGTTTGCGAGGCCAAGGGCCAGGGAATACTCGTTTTTCTCCCACGTGCATAAGGCCTATTCGAGGATTGATTTTTTTATGTCCTGAGCAGGGGGCTGGTTTCGAGGGTGGAGGATGTTGAATACTCTGCCATTGCCATTTCAGATCATGCCCCGCACTGGGTGGACCTCGGGCTGGGGGAGGAGATGGACCAACGTCCGCTCTGGCGCTTGGAGGTGGGGCTGCTGGCAGATGAGGAGGTGGCCGAGAGGGTTCGGGGGTGTATTGAGAGGTACCTTGAGGCTAACGATAAAGGGGGGGTCCGAGTGTGGACGGTCTGGGAGGCATTGAAGGCGGTGACTAGAGGGGAGTTGAGTTCCATCCGAACCCATGGGGAGAGGGGGGGAGCAGAGGGAGAGACTGATAGGGGAGATGGTGAGGGTGGATAGGAGATATGCGGAGGCTCCGGAGGAGGGATTGCTGGGGGAGAGGCGTAGCCTTCAGGCCAGGTTCGACCTATTGACTACCAGAAAGGCGGAAGCTCAGTGGAGGAAAGCACAGGGGGCGGTGTATGAATATGGGGAGAAGGCGAGCAGGATGCTGGCACACCAGCTCCGAAAGCGGGACGCGGCCAGGGAGATTGGGGGAGTGACGGATAGAGCTGGGAAGGTGGTGCGGAGGGGGGTAGATGTTAATGGGGTCTTCAGGGACTTCTATGGGGAACTGTACCGGTCTGAACCCCCGGTGGAGGGGGGTGGAATGGGGCGCTTCTTGGACAAGCTGCGATTTCCGAGGGTGGAGGAGGGGCAGGTGGAGGGACTGCGGGTGCCGATTGAGCTGGAGGAGTTGGTTAAAGGGATAGGGAGCATGCAGTCGGGGAAGGCGCCGGGGCCGGACGGGTTTCTGGCCGAATTTTATAAAAGGTATGCAGATCTGTTGGGCCCCCTGTTGGTCCGGACCTTTAACGAGGCAAGGAAGGGGGGGGGGGGCTTTGCCCCCAACTATGTCACGGGCGCTGATTTCCTTGATCCTGAAGCGGACAAGGACCCTCTGCAGTGTGGGTCATATAGGCCGATCTCGCTGCTAAATGTAGACGCCAAGCTGCTGGCAAAGATCTTAGCCACAAGAATATAGGACTGTGTGCCGGGGGTCATTCATGAGGACCAGACGGGGTTTGTGAAGGGAAGGCAGTTGAATACAAACATACGAAGGCTCCTCAACGTTATTATGATGCCGGCTGTAGAAGGGGGGGGCGGAGATAGTGGTGGCATTAGATGCGGAGAAGGCCTTTGATAGGGTTGAGTGGGGGTATCTGTGGGAGGTGTTGGAGAAGTTCGGGTTTGGGGAGGGGTTTGTCCGTTGGGTGAGGTTGCTCTATGAGGCCCCGATGGCGAGTGTAGCCACGAATAGGAGGAGGTCGGAGTACTTTCGGCTGTACCGGGGGCGAGACAGTGTTGTCCCCTGTCCCCCTTGCTCTTTGCGTTGGCAATTGAGCCCCTGGCCATGGCGTTGAGGGAGTCAGGGAACTGGAGGGGCCTGGTGCGGGGTGGGGAGGAGCATCGAGTCGCTTTATGCGGACGACCTGTTGCTGTATGTGGCGGGTCCGGTGGGGGGGATGCCGGAGGTGATGAGGATTCTTAGTGAATTCGGGGGCTTCTCTGGGTATAAGCTGAACCTGGGCAAGAGCGAGTTGTTCGTGGTGCACCCGGGGGATCAGGAGGAGGGGATTGGTAGGCTCCCACTGAAGCAGGCAAGGAAGAGCTTCAGGTACCTAGGAGTCCAGGTGGCTGGGAGCTGGGGGGCCCTGCACAAGCTCAACCTCACAGGGTTGGTGGAGCAGATGGAGGAGGAGTTCAAAAAGTGGGATATGTTACCGCTGTCACTGGCGGGGAGGGTGCAGTCCGTTAAGATGACGATGCTCCCGAGTTTTTTGTTCCTGTTCCAGTGCCTCCCCATCCTTATCCCGAAGGCCTTTTTTAGGAGGGTCAACAGGAGTATTACGGGATTTGTGTGGGCGCATGGGACTCCGAGGGTGAGAAGAGTGTTCTTATAACGGGGCAGGGATAGGGGGGTGCTGGCGCTGCCCAACCTCTGTGGGTACTAGTGGGCTGCCAACGAGCGGTGGTGCGTAAGTGGGTAACGGACGGGGAAGGGGCAGCATGGAAGAGGATGGAGGTGGCGTCCTGTGTGGGCATGAGCCTGGAGGCGCTGGTAACGGCGCCGTTGCCGCTCCCTCCAACGAGGTATGCCACGAGATCGGTGGTGGCGGCTACCCTCAAAATTTGGGGGCAATGGAGATGGCATTGGGGAGAAGTGGGGGGCTCGATGGAGGCCCCGATACGGGGGAACCATCAGTTTGTCCCAGGGAGCATTGATGGCGGATTTCTGGGCTGGCACAGGGTAGGGGTTAGGAGATTGAGGGACCTGTTTGTGGAGGGGAGGTTCGCGAGCTTGGGGGAGTTAGAGGGGAAGTTTGGGCTCCCCCCGGGGAACATGTTTGGGTACATGCAGGTTAGGGCGTTTGCCAGGCGGCAGGTAGAGGGGTTCCCCTTGCTGCCCCCACGTGGGGTACGGGACAGGGTGCTCTCGGGGGTGTGGGTTGGAGGAGGGAGGATTTCGGACACATACCGGGTAATGCAGGAGGTAGACGAGGCCTCGGTGGAGGAACTGAAGTGTAAATGGGAAGAGGATCTGGGTGAGGAGATTGAGGAGGGGATGTGGGCGGATGCCCTGGAGAGAGTGAATTCCTCCTCTTCCTGTGCGAGGCTTAGCCTCATACAGTTCAAGGTGCTGCATAGGGCCCACATGACTGGGACGAGGATGAGTAGGTTTTTCGGGGGCGAAGACAGGTGTGCTAGGTGCTTGGGGAACCCAGCAAGCCACGCCCATATGTTTTGGGCATGCCCAGCGCTGGGGAGGTTTGGAAGGGGATAGCAAGAACGGTATCGAGGGTGGTGGGATCCAGGGTCAAGCCAGGCTGGGGACTCGCAATTTTTGGGGTTGCAGTGGAGCCGGGAGTGCAGGAGGCGAAAGAGGCCGGTGTCCTGGCCTTTGCGTCGCGAGTAGCCCAGCGGAGGATTCTTCTTCAGTGGAAGGATGCGAGGCCCCCAAGCGTGGAGGCCTGGATCAATGATACGGCGGGGTTCATCAAATTGGAGACGGTGAAATTTGCCCAGAGGGGATCAGTACAAGGGTTCTTTAGGCGGTGGCAGCCTTTCCTGGACTTCCTGGCGGAACGGTAGGGAAATAGGCCGGCAGCAGCAGCAACCCGGGATGGGGGGGGGGGGTTTGGTTCGGTGGTAGGGAGAACTGTGTACATGAGTTTGTGGGATGTGGCGGGTGTTATCTCGTTCCCTGTTGTTTGTTTTGTTTTTTTTTCTTTTGTTTGCAGTTGCTTTTGTAGTTGGGTGGGTGTTGTTCTTGGGTTTTTTCCATGGTTGTTTTGTTAATATTGTTTTGTTGTTTATATTTTGTGAAAATCTTAATAAAAATGATTTTTTTTTTAAAAAGAGGATGCAGATCGGGAAGGATCTGATCCGGAAGAGGAACCTGGGCAGTACGTTCATTTTGATCGTCTGCACTCTCCCTGCCAGCGAGAGTAGTAGTGTGTCCCACCTTTGCAGGTCCGAGATGTTCAGTGGCTCAATTGCCAGGGCGAATAGCAGCGAGGTCAGTGGGCATTCCTGCCTTGTGCCTCTGTGCAGTTGGAAGTATTTTGAGCTGATGGTGTTAGCCTGTGCGCTTGCTGTGGCTGCGCTGTACTGTAGTTTCACACAGGAGGTGACCCCTGGCCCAAGCCCAAACCAGTCCAATACACAATACATCTGAGGTATTTCCACTGGACTATGTTGAAGTCCTTTCTGTGTCCAGGGAGATGATGTGTTTTAGAACATAGAACATGCAGTGCAGAAGGAGGCCATTCAGCACATCGAGGCTGCACCGACCACTTCCACCCTATCCCTGTAAACCAATAACCCCTCCTAACCTTTTGGACACTAAGGGCAAGTTAGCATGGCCAATCCACCTAATCTGCATGTAATTGGACTGTGGGAGGAAACCGGAGCACCCAGAGGAAACCCACGCAGACACTGGGAGAACATGCAGACTCTGCACAGACAGTGACTCAACGGGGAATTGAGCCTGGGACCCTGGCGCTGTGAAGCCACAGTGGTAGCCACTGTGCGGCCGTGATGCCCTGGATGGGGTCATTATCACATTAAGCAGGCAACTAATGTTTGATGTTCGCTGCCTGCCCTTGACAAAGAACTTCTGGTCCTCCACGAGTACCTCCAGCATGCAGTTCTCCAACCACCTTGCCAGGGTTTTTGCCAGGATCTTCCCATCTATATTGAGCAGAGAGATTGATCTGTAAGACCAGCACTCATTTGGGATTTTGTCTTTTTTGGGTATCAGTGATATGGAGGCTTCTGCCAGTGTTGGTGGCAGGGAGCCCCTTACCAGCTAGTCTGTGAACGTCTGCCACAGATGCGGGGCTAGTGCCGTCGCAAATCTTTTGTAGAAATCCGCCGGGATTCCATCTACCTTCCCCGCCTGCGTGGAATTGTTTTTTTTAAATTTAGAGTATCCAATTCATTTTTTCCAATTAAGGGGCAATTTAGCGTGTTCAATCCACCTACTTTGCACATCTTTGGGTTGTGGGGGCGAAACCGGAGCAATTTTGCAGTGTTGGCCCTCGGCTGTTCCTGGCTTTGGGCGTTGGCCGGAGTGACCCGTGAGCTCTGTCTTTTTCTGAGGATTTGGGAAGCTGTCTCATCCCACCGGGTTGCCCAGCTTTTTGGCCACGTACTCTGTAGGTCACTGTCCTCGGGCGTCCCCGGTAGGCACATTAGGCGGAGGTTCTGGCGTCACGACCAATTTTCCTGGGCCTTGACCTTCCCTTTTCGTGTCCCTTGTGCCGCCAACAACCTTGCTGTTTCTGTTTCTAATGCGGTGATCTGTGATCGGTCATGGTTTTCTCCAGCTCCTCGATTGTGATATCCTCCGTCTCCAGATGCCTCTCCGCAGCTTTTCTAGGGCCGCCTGTAAGATAATCAGTGCCTCCATCGCAGTCACCTTCATGATTGCCGTCATGTCCATTATAATGGCTCCCTTGAATTCTTGGAGCTCCTGCATGAGGAATTTCCTCCATCAGCTGGTCGGAGGGGAGGAAGCCGCCCGCCTCGCTCAGGTGTGGCTCTGGCGTCGCTGCCCCTCGTGCTCTCCATCTCCTCATCTTTCCTATCCCGGCTTTTGTTGTTGCCTCTGCCATCTTTTCGACTTCTGGAATTGCTACCTTTTGGCATGGCTCATTTTGTTGGTGTTAGAGGGGAGGGGGGGGGGGGGGGGGGGGGTGTTGTTTACTCCCGGTTTTAGCAGGTTATTTTCAATTTAAAGTGCCTGATTCCTAGTTTTCAGGAGGAAAGCCATCTTTTGTGAGTCCACTCAACACATTTCTGTCACTGGAAGTCAAATATTTTTATTTGAGAAATTGTTGGATTAATGTGCAGCAAGTCTGCGTTACTCCTCTCTCTAGAAATGTATTGAACTGAGAGAATAATTAAATAGTGGTTTTCTGTATGATCTGTTTGATAGAACAAAATGCACAAGTGCAAATTCAAAATTGGTAGTCTTTGTATTTCAAATTCTTGACAGCATTTTATGCAGCGTAGGGACTTTGCTCAGTGGATAATAAAAGTTCCAATTAAAACTGATACTGCAGCTGGGGTACCCATGGTGGGAAACGTCATGGGTGGTGTGGAAAAGTGGGTGGGACTGGAATTCCCAGCCAGTATCTGATAGCCACAGGAAATGAAGTTGAAAAGATCTATCTAACTATGGCAAAAAGATATGTTTCTACTTCATAATGTGTCACATAGAGCAAGTACCACAGGCAGCTATAGGAATCTTGAAACTGCAAAATGATCCTCCTTTGTACTGGGTAAACTAATGAAATGAGCCAGAAACCGTAGAGATATTGGATAGCTACTCTAATTGATGGATGTGGCTTGTAGTGTCCCACAGGCTGAATGGCCTCCGCTATCAAACGGAGAGAGCTTGAGACCAACATATCCAAGTATATCAATGACAATAAAGATAGGTGACTCTGAAGTCAGTGTAGATGGAAGCGTTACATTAGAGACTGGGGCATTAAATGCGTGGACCAAACATTTGCAAATTAATTTTGCTATGAGCAAGTTTGGACTAGAAATGGTGCAAAGCTAGAAACAATGGAAGTCCAAAGTGACTTTGGGATCCATGTGTTTAGATCATTAAAATGTTCAGAAAAGGTACAAGAGTCTATCACGTGTCAATAAAGTGTTGGTGGTGCGATGTACACGCACAGCCCTGGTTAGACCTGGAGTTTTGTATTAAGTTCCAGGCTTCACCTTTTAGGAAGGATCTACTGACCTTTGAGAGAGTATAGTGACATTTATTAGAATGATGGTGGACTCGCAATTAGATTACAAGGAGAGATTATGCAAACTAGGATTATATTCCCTGGAATTTAGAATGTTTAATTGTTGGCTCAAAGCTTTTAAGATATGCTGGGGAATTGATGAGTAGATGAGAAAATATGTTTCTGATTGAAGAATTGGGGACATCACATACAAATTAAAAACAGACCAGGGATGAAAGTGAAATACTGTGGATGCCTGGAAACTGAAATAAAAATAAAAATTGCTGGACGTACTCAGCAGATCAGGCAGCGCCTGTGGAGAGAGAAACAGAGTTTCAGGTTAATGAGAATTTTCATGATTTTGAAGAAAGATCACTTCACAAAAGGTTATTAAATTCAGATCTCCTTCAACTACTGGGAATTGATTCCGTACTTCGGTTTCATATTTGAGCATTCAGAGTAAGTGAGAACTAGCTATTTGATCAATCATGTTCTGATCTAACATTTCCACACACAAGTGGGATTTATTGACCAGCATGGGGATTGGGGAATCACTCCATTTTCTGTTTTGTTTCCCTCCCCCTCAATTAGAGGTTGCTCAGACTAATTGTGGTTTCTCAAACACTGCACTGGCTGAGAGCTCCTAACAGCACAGGTCAAGCATTAAATGCACAACTATTCTAGTCTGCCTGGCTTAGTGCTGCACTGAGCTAAACCTTCACCATTAACTAGACCATTGGGGAATATCTGGCAAACGGTCTCATTGTAAACTATGCATGCTAAAACTATGCAAAGCACTATTTAGACCACACCTGAAATACTGTGAACAGTTTTGATCCCCTTATCTAAGGAAAGACATGGTGTCAGTGGAGGCAGTCCAGAGACGGTTCACTCAGTTGATCATTGGTTGGGCCTGTGCTCATTGGAGTTTAGAAGAATGAGAGGCTCACTTATTGAGACATTCAGAATTCTCAGGGGACTTGACAGGGTGGATGCTGAGGTGTTTCCTCTTGTGGGAGAGTTTAAAACCAGAGGGCATAATCTCAGAGTGACGGGTTATCCATTTAAGACAGATGAGGAGGAATTTCTTCTCCGGTGGGAAATCTGGAATTCTTTACCACAGGAGGGCTGCAAAGGCTGGGTTGTTAAGTATGTTCAAGGCTGAGACAGACAGATTTTTAATCAGTAAGGGAATCTAGGGTTATGGGGATAAAAGGGGGAAAGTGGAGTTGAGGATTATCATCAGATCAGCCCTGACTCATTGAGTGACGGAGCAGACTCGAGCCAAGTGGCCGGCCGACTTCTCCTGTGTCTTTTGGTGTTATGTCATGGGTCATCATGCATCAAGAGCTAGATTTGAATCAAGCTGCAAACAAATATTGATGAGAAATGAGACTGGCCATGCTAATAGAATAACAGGAAATTAGTAGCAATTCATGCAATTGTCTTTAGAAGGATATTTTGCCCAGTTATCTAATACTGTTTGTCACTGAACAATAATGTAATCTTTCATTATCACTTCCTTTTGTAAAATTGTATTTAAAGTTTGTTCTTTCTGTTAGTTAACGTGGGTGAAGACTGCCCTGTATTTGATGGACTGTTTGAATTCTGCCAACTCTCGACTGGAGGGTCAGTTGGTAAGTGATACTTCATCAAACTTGCAAAACACAAACAGGCAAAACACAAACAGGCCATTCAGCCCACCTAGTCTGTGCTGGATCTTACGTTCCACATGAGCAACCTCTCGCCCTTCATCTAATTCTAGCAGCATATCATTTTATTTGTTGCTCCATCTCGTATTTTTCTACTTTTCTTTGATATACACCTGTGTTATTTGTCTCTACTCAAATAATCACTTCCTAAATATTGGACTGAATAGTGATTACCTTCTTTTTCTGACCCTCTACTTCTGGTCTGTCCACCCTATAATAATCCCTGCCTCTGAAACAAATCTTCCATCAAGACACCCGTAATCTTTCTCTTTTCTAGAGAAAAGAGCCCCAGCCTGTTCGGTCTCCAGATTTGCATAACATTTCAGTTCTGTTAGCGCCCTTCTCCAGTGCCTCATATCCTTTCTGTAATGTTGAGGCTGGAACTGTGCACAGAATGTGGAGTACCAAGTTAAATATAACTTCTCTACTTTTCAAAGAGAAAATGCTGGAAAATCTCAGCAGGTCTGCCAGCATCTGTAGGGAGAGAAAAGAGCTAACGTTTTGAGTCCAGATGACCCTTTGTTAAAGCTTTGACAAAGGGTCATCTGGCCTCGAAACGTTAGTTCTTTTCTCTCCCTACAGGTGCTGCCTGACCTGCTGAGATTTTCCACCATTTTCTCGTTGGTTTCAGATTCCAGCATCTGCAGTAATTACCTTATTCTCTACTTTTGAAATCCTGTTTCTCTGGAAATGAGCCCATAAGAATTGTTGGCATTTTTTATTGCCTGTTTTCCAGAAATTCCTCAAGATATTAATTTCTAGTTATTATTTTTTTTTTTTCTTTTAAATTTAGATTACCCAATTATTTTTTCCAATTAAGGGGCAATTTAGCGTGGCCAATCCACCTACTCTGCACATTTTTGGGTTGTGGGGGCGAAACCCACGCAGACACGGGGAGAATGTGCAAACTCCACACAGACAGTGACCCAGAGCCGGGATCGAACCTGGGACCTCAGCGCCGTGAGGCGGTTGTGCTAACCACTAGGCCACCGTGCTGCCCTTTTTATAGTTATTATTTACCCATTTTATACACAAACAATATTTTAATTTTGTAAAAAGAACATTGCACGGAAAACCAATTTCATTCGATGGCAGTGGGGGACTGAATTGTTTGTTTTGTTTTCCCTTGCTAGTTTTTTTGCCCGTCCTTTCCTGAAGCTATTGTGGCCCTCTATGTCCAGTTCCGCAAATGCCAAAGTGCATTGTTTATTTGGTAGACAACTAAGATTGTTTGCAAGGTGTGCCGGCCATTCACATGTAGTGGGAAGCAGAAACTGATCTCAGTCCTCACTCCATTGAACGTCATTTTAGCGTTTCCAGAAGAGGTTGGTCCATAATGGTCTGCTGCCGGCAGCCAGTGAACGATTCAATATTCCCTCCCTCTTCACCCTCCACAAAGACTAATTGTCGAGTCTAAACTGATAACCCAGCTGCTGTAGACTAAACCAGCAATAAAGATGGACTTTCCTGCCTACCATTTCTTTTTTTCACATAAATTTAGAGTACCCAATTATTTTTTCCAATTCAGAGGCAATTTTAGCATGGCCAATCCACCTATTCTGCACATTTTTGGGTTGTGGTGGTGAAACCCATGCAGACACGGGGAGAATGTGCAAACTCCACATTCGAACCCGGGTGCTCAGTGCCGTAGGCAGTAATGTGCCACCGTGCTGCCCTGCTGCCTACCATTTCTGAGTTCCAACTCTGATTTATATATTAGTCAAACACAAATTATCCCACTTGGAGGGTTTTCACAGTCAATGTCCCTTGTTGACATGCCAACACGATCCTTGAAATCCTTTTCATTCAATTAACTTGTAACTTCAACATTTGTTTGGAAGCAACGTAAACTTTGATTGTAGTCATGAATTTTTAGAATTTAGAATTTACAATGCAGAAGGAGGCCATTCGGCCCATCGAGTCTGCACCGGCTCTTGGAAAGAGCACCCTACCCAAGCCCACACCTCCACCCTATCCCCATAACTCAGTAACCCCACCCAACACTAAAGTTGAATTTTGGACACTAAGGGCAATTTAGCATGGCCAGACCACCTAACCAGCACATCTTTGGCCTGTGGGAGGAAACCCATGCACACACGGGGAGAACGTGCAAACTCCGCACAGACAGTGACCCAAGCCGGGAATCGAACCTGGGACCCTGGAGCTGTGAAGCAATTGTGCTATCCATTATGCTACCGTGCTGCGTACGCTGAGCACTTTGCATCTGTCTACAATAAGGAAGAAGATGCTACCTAGGGCATTGTGAAAGGGTAGGAAATTCCGTCATTACAAGGCTTTAAAGTTGATGAGAGGAGTTATTGGATAGGCTGTCCATATTTCAAATGGACAAGACACCTGGACTGGATGAAATGCTTCTAAGGATACCAATCAGTTTAATTTTGGTGGTGGGAAAATATCTAGAAACTACAATTTTGGAAAAAATTTATAGTTACATGGACAAATGTGGGTTAATTAAGGAGAGCCAGCATGGTTATTTTAAGGAAAAATTGTGTTTAACAAACTTCTTGGAGTTTTTCGCAACAGTAACAGAGTTGATGAGGGGAATGTTGTGGTGTACATGGTCTTCCAAAAGATATTCGATACAATACCGCACATCAGACTTCGGAAAAGTTTAGCTCATGGAATAAACGGGCCAGTATCAACATGGATACAGAATTGGCCGAGTGACGGGGAGTGTAGTGAAATGGTTAATGGAAGTTTTGTGAGGTGTTCCCCAAAGGTTGGTATTGGGACCTTTGATTTTCCTGATATATATTAATTATCTGTACCTTGTGTGTACATGGAACAATTTCAAAATTTGCAGGTGATATAAAACTTGGAAGCATGCTAATCTGTGAGGAGGGCAAAGATTGACCGAGTGGTGGACAGTGTAGAGAATAACTTTAATCTCCAAGCGATATAGATGGGTTAGTGGAGTGGGCAGTAAAGTGGCAGATGGAATTTAACACAAGTGTGTGGTCATGCATTTAGGGAGGTCAAACGGTTATAGGGAATATGCAATAACTGGAAATATACTTAGAGGGGTAGATGAAGTGAGAGATCTTGGTGTACAAGTACACAGGTCCCTAAAGGCAGCAGTTCAAGTAGACACGATTGCAAAATAAAGCATATGGAATGCTCTCCTTCATTGGCAGAGGTATATAACATAAAAGTAATGGTGGTGGGCAGCACAGTAGCATAGCGGTTAGTACTATGGCTTCACAGCACCAGTATTTCAGGTTCAATTCTCAGCTTGGGTCATTGTCTGTGCGGAGTCTGCACGTTCTCCCCGTATCTGCATGGATTTCCTCTGGGTGCTCCGGTTTCCCCCGACAAGTCCCGAAAGACGTGCTGTTTGGTGAATTGGATATTCTGAATTCTTCCTGTGTACCCGAACTGGTGCTGGAATGTGACGACGGGGCTTTTCACATGCCTACTTGTGACAATAAAGATTATTATTTATTTGTTATATGCTGGAATTGTATAAAACACTTGCGAGACCACAACTGGAGTTTTGTGTGCAGTTCTGGTCGCCACATTCCAGAAAGGATGTAATTGCTCTGGAGAGAGCGCAGAGGAGGTTTTCAAGAATGTTGCCAGGGTTACAAAAGAGTAGCTATGAGGATAGATTGGATAGGTTGGAGTTATTTTCAATGGAAAGAAGAAGGCTTAGGGATGACTTAATTGAGGTGTACAAAATTATGACAGGAAGTGATCGTGAACAGAATGAAATTGTTTCCCTTGGTGGAGAATTCTAGAACCAGGTGTAGGTGTAGCAGAAGGTGTAGAGGGGACATGAGGAAGGTCTTTTTTTATGCAGCTAGTAGGAGGAGTCTGGACTTCTCTGCCCGAGTTGCTAGTGGCGGTAGAAGCCCTAAACCCTTTTTTAAAAAAAGTATCTGGGGGGAGAGCACGGTGGCGTAGTGGATGGCACTGTTGCCCCATGGCGCTGAGGACCCAGGTTCGACCCCTGTCCAATGTCCATGTGGAGATGGCACATTATCCCTGTGTCTGCGTGGGTTTCACCCCCACAACCCAAAGATCTGCAGGGTAGGTGAATTGGCCATGCTAATTGCCCCTTAATTAGAATTTTTTTTTTAAATTAAAAAGCACCTGGATCTGCACCTTAAATGCTGTAACATGCAGGGCTATGGACCTTGTGCAGGAAGGTGGAATTAGAAGAGGAACCTGGGTGTCCTCAGGCTGGCATAGACAAGATGGACTGAATAGCCTCCTGTGTTGTAACTTTTAAAAAAAAATAAAAAATTTAGGGTACCCAATTCTTTTTGTTTCCAATTAAGGGGCAATTTAGCCTGGCCAATTCAGCTGCCCCGCACATCTTTTTGGGTTGTGGGGGTGAGACCCACGCAGACACGGGGAAAATATGCCAACTCCACATGGACAGTGACCGGGACCAGGATCGAACTCGGGTCCTCAGTGCTGTGAGACAGCTGTGCTAACCACTGCGCCACCGTGTTGTAAATTTTCTATGACAGTGTCGAATTTGAAAAGGACTTGACAGGTCGGCGGATTGGTGGCAGGTGAATTATAATATGGAGAAATGGGGGGAGGTGAGACATTTTGGGAGGAGCAACAAGTGTTACAGATGCCTGGTCAGCTCTCCGCAGTGGCTAAGAGACTGAACTAAAGCGATAACTTTTATAAGCTTGACAGCGGTGTGGAAAGATCGATTCGTTCCAGGAGTAATAATATAAGAAAAAGGACTTGGTTATTTTATAAACAAACTTTGTTTTCTTTTTTCCCCCCTGTTTGTTCATGGAATGTGGGCATCGCTGGCTCAGCCAGCATTTATTGCCCATCCCTAATTGCCCTTGAGGGAGCAGTTCAGAGTCAACCACATTGCAGTAGGTCTGGAGTCACATGTAAGCCAGACCAGGTAAGGATGGCCGATTTCCTTCCCTGTAGGACATTAATGAACTACATGGTTTTTTATGATAATCGACAATGGTTTCATGATCATTAGACTTTTAATTCCAGATTTTTTTATTGAATTCAAATTTCGCCATGTGCAGTAGCGCGATTCGAACTTGGGTCCCCAGAGCATTACCCTGGGTTTCTGGTTTACTAGTCCAGTGACCATACCACGATGCCACCGTCTTCCCCCAGTATTACAATATAATTAATACAAAAGAAAAGAAAACAATATTTATACTTTTAAACTTCAACCTTAACAATAACAGATTACATGTAGTTTCTTAACCTTAACACACTAGTTTGCATGAAACAACACTAACAACATGCAGCCCACATGCTGCTTTCACAGGCAGACAAAGGCGTTACTTCAATTTATAAAGCAATTTTCCTTCTGTAGGGGCATTGGTTCTGAATCCTTTCTCCAGTGCCTGCCACTTTCGTGACCGTCTCAGTCGATTTCCAAAGCCTTTTGCCTGTAATTGTTCGAAACAACACCCACCCCCTCAAAGGCTTTCTCTCCTGGGGTGCCCAGACTTGAATCCATCAGTGTTATTGTGGCTGTTTGATTTCCCCCTCCAGTATATGCAAAAGAACAGAACCAAGCTGCTGATCAGCAACTAACCTCCCATTGATGGACAAAGAGGTCATCAGACTCTTAATTGGCGAATAGCTGGTCAGACAGGAGTTTCCCAAAAGACAGTGGATCTCGAGTGAATCACCTTTGCTGAACCCGGGCAACCTGTGTATTCCCACTTTTAAGTCTCAATGGGGCATTGTAACTCGCCAGGTGTTGACTTATCCTTCTGACTGTGCTGCAGGTTTTTTTTCCCCTCAGATCTTCTTTCATGTGACATATGGAGAAACAGCATAAAATAAAGGATACTACTCAATGGGTTGACAGAAGCAAAGGGACCTGGGTGTATAAGTCATTAAAGGCAGCCGGGCAGGTTGAAATAACAGTTACTAAAGCATACAGTTTCCTAAATTATATTAATAGGTGCTTGAAGTACAAGAGCAAGGAAGTTATGTTGAACTTATACAAGGCGCTAATTAGACTTCATTGGAGTATTGGAAGACAGCTCTGGTGCTGAATTGTATGGAAATGTTGGAGAGAGTGCAGGAAAGATTTACAAGATTATGAAAATAGATTGGAGAAGTTGGGATTCTTCCTTGGAGAAAAGAAGGCTGAAAGGAGGTTGGATTGAGTTATTCAAATCACGAGCGATCTGGACAAAGTAGATAGGGAAGTAACCGTTCCATTCATGACTGGATTGAGAACGAGGGGGCACAAATTGAAAGTAAATGACGAAGCAAAAGTGATATGAGAAAAAATATTTCCACGCGACAAGTGTTTAGGATCTGGAATCCACTGCCTGAAGAGTGTGGTGGAGACGGGTTCAACCGAGGCTGCCGAGAAGTAATTAAATTAATTGAAAATAAACAATTTGCGGGGTTGTGGGGAGAAGGCAGAAGAATGGCACCAGGTGAAATGTCCACTTGGAGCTCTGGGGCAGATTTGAATGGCCGAACTGTACTGTAACATTTCTGTGAACATCTTTGTTAAATACCTGTGCATTGCATTAAAACTAGGCAAAATAAATGGTAATCATTACAAATCTTTTAGTAGTATTATTTCCCAAATGAATCAAGTATTGTGTGAATAAAAGCAAATTGCTACTTTCTACAGCTGGAGCTGTTAAATTGAACAAGCAGCAAACCGACATTGCTGTCAACTGGGCCGGTGGACTTCACCACGCAAAGAAATCAGAAGCATCAGGATTTTGTTACGTGAATGACATTGTCTTGGCCATTCTCGAATTACTGAAGTAAGCATTTTATAATGCACTGTAAGAGTTCCAACTGCATGCAAGTACTTTTAGATTTCTTTACATCAAACTTGGGACTTCTTCCACATCTCTCTGCTTTCACACTCTCTCCAGCCCCCTTCTTCTCCCTCTTAATGCTCTCCCTTTCTTCCCCCCCCCCCACTTCTTCCCTATCTTCGCTCTCTGTCCCATTTCTCCACTCTTCGCTCTCTGCCCCCTTCTCCCCCTCTCTGCTCTCTGTCCCCTTCTTCTCCTCTCTGCTACCTGTCCCCCTCTCCTTCTCTTCGCTCTCTGTCCCCTTCTCTCCCTCTTCGCTCTCTGTCCCCTTCTCCCCCTCTTCGCTCTCTGTCCCCTTCTCCCCCTCTTCGCTCTCTGTCCCCTTCTCCCCCTCTTCGCTCTCTGTCCCCTTCTCCCTCCCCCCCCCTTCGCTCTCTGTCCCTGTCATGGGAGTGTCTCTTTAAGAAATGTTTTTGTCTTATCACTTGGCTTCAGTGATGCCATTGTGTGGGTGGAGCTGGTTTGTGGCTCTGAGTTTTATTTTCGCTTTGGGTTTTGAACTGCGCAGGTTGAAAGAAGTGTTTCTCTATCTTCATTTTAAAAGCTGTTTCCAGACTGCTCGGTAACTTAAAAGAGATAATTGCTTTCTGGAAGGAATTCAAACCTATTGTTTTAAAAGGGGAACAGAACATCAATGACAAGTTTTATACCAGTAAGAGTGCCGTGTGTTGGGCCATACTCGTGAAAAGGGGTTTCTGGTTTTATTTTGTTGCTCGTTATGCTGTCTCTCTAATTGGCTCTGTTTATGGCGGTTAATATGGTCGCCGTCCTTAATTCTAATTATGCTAGCTCAAGAGTTGCCAGGTATCATTTCGATACCGCCACAAGGTTCAAAACCGAATACTGATCAAAGACTCGAAACACCAGTTAGTAAGTTCAAAATCAATACTCATTTATTTACACACAGTCAATTACACTCGTGCACAAACTCTACCAACTAAACTATCACTACTACTAAAAACCTATACTTAGCTTGGATGCCCACTCAGTCAGAGGAACAATGGCTGTTTTCCGGTTCTGAGGCTTTTGGGATCGAACTTGTAAGGAATAGTAGCTAGGAGCATCTATCTCGTTGTGTGCGTTGACTTTGGACTTACTTGTCTGGTGCAGCTGCTAGGCAGGCCTCTCGTCGCTGAGAGCCAAGGCCAAGAAGAGAGATTCTCTCTTGGGGGCTTCCTCTTATACTCAAAAGGGGCGTCGCACGCTTTTGGGCGGTCCTTGACCTTGGTCCCAATTAATTGGACCGTATCCTGATCATTGGTATCGATTTCCTCCAATAAAGGGGTGGCTGCCCTGATTGCTGGGCGGGCCGTAGGTGGCTGTTGGCCTGCTTTGGTTTAGTCTCCTCTGGCGCCGGGGTGGCTGCTTTGGTATCGTTTGCTTAAATGTTTCTCTTTTGTCCCCAAAGATGGCTCATTAGTATGCTAATGGTTTTGTAGTATCGGTCTTGTCTGGGAGCTGCAAACTCCAATCAACAGACAAACCTTGCACCTGCTTGCTTTCTCTCAGCATTGTCCATTTTTCCCTTCATTCTCTGCAAGTGTCCATTTTGTAATCGGGGCGTGGACACCCCAGGTGGCTACAATTTGGATTTTGTTGTTGAATTGGAACAGTTGAAGAGGGACTTCATTAAGGGCTATACATAGATTACTGTAACTGTGTGGGGTCTTTATGTTTGTAGTTGATAATTCTTCCTGTGTGTGTTTATAAAAATGTTAACTAAATATGTAGAAAAAAACTTGTTTTTTGATTTAAAAGCGCCGAAGAACTCTTTTGAATAACACCTGAAAGGCAGGCTCTTGTGCTCATCGTAACCAAAATCAATAAACAGTTATAGGTCAGGTGGACTCCATAATATACTTTGGTGTTTTCAAAATCCTGGCCCATAACAGTCCCCTTCTCCCCCTCTTCGCTCTCTGTCCCTTTCTCCCCCTCTTCGCTCTCTGTCCCTTTCTCCCCCTCTTCGCTCTCTGTCCCTTTCTCCCCCTCTTCGCTCTCTGTCTCCTTCTCCCCCTCTCTGCTCTCTGTCCTCTTCTCACCCACTTCACTCTCTGTCCCCTTCTTCCCCTCTTCGCTCTCTGTCCCGTTCCCCCCCTCTCTTTGCCCTCTGTCCCCTTCACCCCTTCTTTGCCCTCTGTCCCCTTCACCCCCTCTTCGCCCTCTGTCCCCTTCTCCGCCTTTTCGCTCTCTGTCCCATTATCCCCCATTTGCTCTCTGTCCACATCTCCCCCTCTTCGCTCTCTGTCCCCTTCTCCCCCTCTTCGCTCTCTGTCCCTTTCTCCCCCTCTTTGCTCCCTGTCCCTTTCTCTCCCTCTTGGTTCTCTCCCCCCTTCTCCTCCCTCACCCTCTTCGTTCTCTCCCCCCTTCTCCTCCCTCACCCTCTTCGTTCTCTCTCCCCATCTCCCTCCCCTTTTCACTCTGTCCCCTTCTCCCCCTCTTCGCTCACTTACGCTGATCCCCCCTTCTTTGCTCTCTGTCTCCTCCTCCCCCTTTGTTCTCTCTCCCCCTTTTCCCCATTCGCGCTCTTTTCCTTCTCCCTCTAGCGCTCGCTCTCCCTTGCCCTCTTCGCTCTCCCCTCAGTTCACTAACTGTCGACTCTCTACTCTCACCTGAATTCCAGTCAAGAATAATAACTGAGGTAGAATTCTAACCCCATCCCAAGCTCTGTCATAACGCACAGAGAATTGATCTTGGGGTCTTTCTAATTGCAGACCCATTAAGATATCAACCTATTTTTTTATATCCTTACTAAGCCTTCGGTTACATTTTTTGTTTCATATCAAATCAAATTGAATTACTGTTGTTTTTTTGCCTTTAAGGTATCATCAGAGAGTACTGTACATCGATATTGATATTCACCATGGTGATGGTGTTGAAGAGGCTTTTTATACAACAGACAGGGTGATGACTGTTTCATTCCACAAATATGGTGAATATTTCCCCGGCACAGGAGACCTTCGGGTAAGAGGAAGTACTTTTCACATGCTGGGGAATTAACAGGAGAATCGAGAGAATGGAACTGTTACTAGGAGACCAGGAGGAGACTATGAAGGGCTTTAGTTGGGTGAATAACCAATCAGAAAGGATGGGAGATCGATTCAAGATTGTACTAAGAGAGAAGAAAAGGGATGCATTTGAGAAAATTATAACTAACAATACTAAACGTCACAAGGAATATAGAAACGGCAATAGAAGTAAATAGGCAATTAGAAGGACTAAAATGGAATAGAAGAAAAGACAATAGAAAAGGAAATATTATTAAATGAAGTATTGTTCCTGATGTATGCACGTATCTGCTGGGTGCAGTGCAGCAACTCATCATACATACTTTACGACAGCACTTTCCAGCTCTGTGACTGCCCAGAACAGTTGTCGGAAATCGCCTCCAAGTCACCTGCCATCCTCATTTGGAGGCGCATTACCATTCTGTGTTGCTTTGCCAAAATCTTCCAATTTCTGACCGAACGTTATTGTAAGGGCTCCATCACCACAAGGATGTGGTAATCTAAGGCAAATGTGCACACCATTATCTCTGGGCAACTAGGCATGGGCAATTAGTGCAGCCTTGCCAGCATTGCTCATGTCCTGAGGAAAAATGTATAATAAAGGGGCTTTTATAAGCATATGTAAATTTCATAATAGAGGATAGAACAACATGGAGTTAAGCGGGGTGGGGTCTTAATCTTCATTTGGAGGATGAAGGTATGATAGATAAAGCCTTTTCAAGTTGTAGAAATCAGAAGAAAAATGTGCTGGAGCAAGATCTGGAGTGATTGTGCACAGAAAAATGAGTTCTGCTTAAAATTTGTAACATCAGGGTGGATCTGTCACCCTGCTCTGTAGCCTGCTTCGTGAACTTTTCAGGTGGGCACAGCGGCTTGCCCCCCCCGCCCCCCCCCAAATAGTGGACAGCAATTCTGGGATTTTAAAGTTCAAAGAACAAACATGCACATGCATTTTTCTTTATTACTTGATCTTCTGCAGCTACCATTCTATGGCTTTGATAGTTAAGTTATAGGTTGAAATAGTAAGTCAGCTGACTTCCGGTTGCGGCTATGCGGAGCTAAGCCGCACGTTCGACAGCTTCCGCCAGGAACGGACCTTTGGGCTCTTTTTAGGGCCCCCAGCGTCACATTTTCGACGGCTCCCGATGTGGGAAGGTGATAACAACATTCCCCCCAGTGGTATATGGCCTGGACCAGGAGTGGGGCGAGTAAAATAGCAGTGGCAGCGCCAAAGCAAAAGCGGGGGAAGAGGCACGAGATGGTGGCCGGCAGAGATCTGGAGGCAGTGGGCGCAGGAGCAGCAGGAGACTCTCCAGCGCTGCTTCAGGGAGCTCAAAGCGGAGCTGCTAGTGCCGTTGAAGGCTTCCATCGACAAGTTGATGGAGACTCAGACTGCCCAGGGGGTGACAATTCGGGAGATCCGACAACAGGCCTCTGAAAGAGAGGATGAGGGCTCAGCCCTCGTGGCAAAGGTGGAGATGCATGAGGCGATCCATAAAAAGTGGCAGGAGCGGTTCGAGGAGATGGAGAACCGGTCGAGGCGGAAAAATTTGCGGATCTTGGGCCTCCCGGAGGGGCTGGAGGGGTCAGACTTGGGGGCCTACGTGGTCGTCATGCTGAAGCCGCTGATGGGAGTTGGGTCCTTCCAGGGGCCCCTGGAGCTGGAGGGGGCCCACAGAATTCTGGCAAGAAGGCCCAAGCCGAATGAGCCGCCACGGGCGGTGCTGGTACGGTTTCATCGGTTCGCTGACCGGGAGTGTGTGCTCAGGCGGGCCAAGAAGGAGCGGAGCAGCAGGTGGGAGAACGCGGTGGTACGGATCTACCAGGACTGGAGTGCGGAGGTGGCTAAGCGGAGGGCCGGGTACAACCGGACGAAGGCAGTGCTACATCAAAAAGGAGTAAGGTTCGGCATGCTGCAGACGGCGCATTTGTGGGTCACCTACAGGGACCGTCACTTCTACTTCGAGTCCCCGGAGGAGGTGTGGGCCTTCGTGCAGGCCGAGAAGTTGGACTCAAACTGAGGGTTGGGTGCGGGGGAGGCTCTGTGTAACTGTGTTATCTTTTGAGGGGGGTTTTTCTATTTAATGTTGGTTCTATGTTGTTTTCAGGGTGAGTGGAGCACTGTCTTTTTGCTTGGGCTCGAGGAGGGGGGTAGACTGGCTCTGTGGGGAGCTGATGGTGGGAAGGGGGGCCGGGGGCCCACGGGGGGATGGGGCCGACAATGGGTGTTGTTTTAGAGGTGGCAGGGCCGGACAGGGGGAAAGCGCGGGCTTTTTCCAGGGCTGAGGGGGTCGGAGCTGGTAGCGCAGGCTTTTTTCCCGCGTGAGAGAGGGAGGGGGAGGAGGAGAGCCTGCTTGTGGGAACTGGGGAGGAGGGGCAGCCCCACGTTGGGAGGGGTCGGAGGAGTGGCGGGAGTTGCCGGGGTCAGCAGGAGTCAGCTGGCTTACGGGAGTACTATGGAGGGAGTTGGGGAGTTGGGGGGGGGGGGGGGGGGGACCCTAGCTGGGGGGGTGTTCCGGGATGCTGCTAGAATGGCCAGGGAGGAACTGAAGTATGCAGAGGGGGTCGAATCGGGGGTTTGCCACCGTGGGAAACGGGCCGAGTGGGAGGCGCGGGCCTGTGGCGGGCAGAGGAAGGGTTATGGCTAGTCGGCGGGGGAGGGGGGCAGGGAGCCCCCTGATCCGGCTGATAACCTGGAATGTGAGGGGACTGAACGGGCCAGTCAAACGGGCCCGCGTGTTCGCGCACCTGAAGGGGCTGAAGGCGGACGAGGCTATGCTCCAGGAGACACACCTGAAGGTGGCGGACCAGGTTAGATTGAGGAAAGGATGGGTAGGTCAAGTGTTTCATTCAGGGCTGGATGCAAAAAATCGAGGGGCGGCAATCCTGGTGGGAAAGAGGGCGTCGTGTGAGGCGTTGAATGTGGTGGCGGACAGCGGTGGGAGGTATGTGATGGTGAGCGGCAAGCTGCAGGGGGAGCGGGTGGTGTTGGTCAACGTGTACGCCCCGAACTGGGACGGTGCGGGTTTTATGCGGCGCATGTTGGGCCGCATTCCAGATCTGGAGACCAGGGGCCTGATAATGGGGGGGGATTTTAATACAGTGTTGGACCCGCCACTGGATCGATCCAGGTCCAGGACGGGTAGGAGGCCAGCGGCGGCCACGGTGTTGAGGGGGTTCATGGGTCAGATGGGAGGGGTGGATCCTTGGAGGTTTGCGAGGCCAAGGGCCAGGGAGTTTTCATACTTCTCCCATGTGCACAAGGCCTATTCCCGGATCGACTTTTTCATTATGAGTAGGACGCTGATTCCGAGGGTGGAGGACGGCGAATATTCGGCGATAGCCATTCCGGATCATGCCCCACATTGGGTGGACCTCGAGCTGGGGGAGGAGAGAGACCAGCGCCCGCTCTGGCACTTGGAGGTGGGGCTGTTGGCAGATGAGGAGGTGAGCGGGCGGGTTCGAGGAGGTATCATGAGGTACCTGGAGGCTAATGATAATGGGGAGGTCCGAGTGGGGACGGTCTGGGAGGCACTGAAGGCGGTGGTCAGAGGGGAGTTGATCTCCATTTGAACCCATAGGGAGAGGAGGGAGCGGAGAAAGAGGGAGAGGTTGGTGGGGGAGCTGGTGAGGGTGGACAGGAGATATGTGGATGATTTCCCTGATCCTTAAGCGGGGCAAGGACCCCCTGCAGTGTGGGTCATACAAGCCGATCTCGCTGTTAAATGTAGACGCCAAACTGATGGTGAAGATCTTGGCCACGAGGATAGAGGACTGTGTGCCACGGGTCATTCATGAGGATCAGACGGGGTTCGTGAAGGGGTGACAGTTGAACACCAACATACGGAGGCTCTTGAATGTTATAATGATGCCGGCGGTAGCGGGGGAAGCGGAGATAGTGGTGGCGCTGGACACGGAGAAGGCCTTTGATAGGGTTGAGTGGGAGTACTTGTGGGAGGTGCTGGGTTTGGGGCAGGGCCGGTGTTAGGAATTGCGGGCCCAATTAGAAAAGTGATGGCGGGGCCCCTACTCTACAAAAGTAAAAATTTATGTATGTTTATATTTTGTGTAGTATGCTCGTCTTTAACCCAAAAAAACATTAAATGCTTGATATACTAAAATTTTGAAAGACAATATGAAAGTTTTATTTTTTTAATCAGTTTTAGTTTTGAAAAACTTCTTTCACCTGATGCGACTGTTAGAATACAGAAAAGGCTTCAAACGGTAACGCTGGCGCGGGGGCCCCTTAAGGTGCTGGGCCCAATTTGATAACATTGGTCAAATAGGCTTAAAACCGGCCCTGGTTTGGGGAGGGGTTTGTCAGGTGTGTGAGGCTATTATATGAGGCCCCGATGGCGAGCGTGACCACGAATAGGAAGAGATCGGAGTATTTTCGGTTATACCGAGGGACGAGGCAGGGGTGTCCCCTGTCCCCCCTGCTCTTTGCGTTAACAATTGAACCCCTGGCCATGGCGTTGAGGGAGTCGAGTAACTGGAGGGGACTGGCGCGAGGGGGGGGGGGGGGAGGAGCACCGTGTGTCGCTCTATGCCGATGATTTATTGTTGTATGTGGCAGACCCGGTGGGGGGAATGCCGGAGGTGATGAAGATCCTTAGGGAATTTGGGGAGTTTTCAGGATACAAGCTCAACCTGGGGAAGAGCAAGCTGTTTGTCGTGCATCGGGGGACCAGGAGGAGGAGATTGGTAGGCTCCCACTAAAAAGGGCGGAGAGGAGTTTTAGGTACCTGGGAGTCCAGGTGGCCAGGAGCTGGGGGGCCCTACACAAACTCAACCTTACAAGGCTGCTGGAGCAAATGGAGGAGAAGTTTAAAAGATGGGACATGTTGCCACTGTCGCTGGCGGGCAGGGTGCAGTCCGTCAAGATGACGGTGCTCCCGAGGTTTTTGTTCCTGTTCCAGTGCCTTCCCATCCTTATCCCGAAGGCTTTTTTCAGGAGGGTCAACAGGAGCATTACGGGGTTTGTGTGGGCGCATGGGACCCCGAGGGTGAGAAGGGCGTTCTTGGAGCGGGGCAGGGATGGGTGGGGCTGGCGCCGCCCAACCTCTGTGGATACTATTGGCGCAGCGATGGTGCGTAAGTGGGTGATGGACGGGGAGGGGGCAGCATGGAAGAGGATGGAGATGACGTCCTGTGTGGGCACGAGCCTGGAGGCGCTGGTGACGGCGCCGCTGCCGCTCCCTCCGACGAGGTATACCACGAGCCCGGTGGTGGCGGCTACCCTCAAAATTTGGGGGCAGTGGAGGCGACACGGGGGAGGCGGGGGCCTCGATGAGGTCCCCGATATGGGGGAACCATCGGTTTGTCCCGGGGAATATTGACGGTGGGTTCCTGGGTTGGCACAGGGCGGGTATTAGGAGGTTGGGGGACCTGTTTTTAGATGGGAGGTTTGCTAGCCTGGGTGAGCTAGAGGGGAAGTTCGGGCTCCCCCAGGGAACATCTTCAGATACATGCAGGTGAGGGCATTTGCCAGGCGGCAGGTGACGTGGTTCCCGCTGTTGCCCCCGCGTGGGGTCCAGGACAGGGTGCTCTCGGGGGTGTGGGTTGGAGAGGGGAAGATTTCGGAAATATGCCAAGTGATGCAGGAGATGGATGAGGCCTCGGTGGAGGAGCTAAAGGGTAAATGGGAAGAGGAGCTGGGTGAGGAGATTGAGGAGGGGACGTGGGCGGATGCTCTCGGAAGGGTGAACTCTTCTTGTGCGAGGCTCAGCCTCGTACAGTTTAAGGTGCTGCATAGGGCTCATATGACCGGGACGAGGATGAGTCGGTTCTTTTGGGAGCAAGGACAGGTGCAATAGGTGCTCAGGGAGCCCAGCGAATCATGCCCATATGTTCTGGGCATGCCCCGCGCTGAGGGAATTTTGGAAGGGGATAGCGAGCACGGTGTCGAGGGTGGTAGGATCCAGGGTCAAGCCGGGCTGGGGGCTCGCGATATTCGGCGTTGCAGGGGAGCCGTGAGTACAGGAGGCGAAAGAGGCCGGTGTTCTGACCTTTGCGTCCCTAGTAGCCCGGCGGAGGATTCTTCTTCAGTGGAAGCATGTGAGGCCCCCAAGCGTGGAGGCTTGGATCAATGATATGGCGGAGTTTATCAAATTGGAAAGGATGAAATTTGCCCCAAGGGGATCAGTTCAGGGGTTTTTCAGGCGGTGGCAGCCTTTTCTAGATTTCCTAGCAGAACGATAGGGAAAGAGGCCAGCAGCAGCCCGGGGGGGGAGGGGGGGTCGTCTCGGTGGTTAGTGTTGAAGGGACGTGTACATATGTTCTTTGTTTACGATGAGCGTTAATCTATTTTTCTGTTTTATATTTATGGGGGTGGAAGGGGGGGTTTGTTCTCTTTGGTTTTTCTCAGTTGTTAATATATAATTTGTTGTTATTAATATTTTGAAAAAATTTGAATAAAAATTATTTCAAAAAAAAATAGTAAGTCAGCTGTGAAGACAGTTTCATAGAAAAAATAGGAGTAGACCATTTTGCCCTTCAAATATGCTCCTCCATTCAATCATGGCTGATGATCCAACTGAGTAACCTGTTCTCGCCTAATAATAGTAATCTTTATTAGTGTCAAAAGTAGGCTGACATTGACACTGCAATGAAGTGAAAAGCCCCTAGTCACCATGTTCCAGTGCCTGTTCGGGCACACAGGAATTCAGAATGTCCAAATTACCTAACAGCACGTCTTTCGGGACGTTTGGGAGAAAACTGGAGCACCCGGAGGAAACCCATACAGACATGGGAGAACGTGCAGACTCTGCACAGTGACCCAAGCTGGGAATCGAACCTGAGAACCTGGCGCTGTGAAGCAACAGTGCTAACCACTGTGCTGCCCTATCCCCATATTCTTTGATTCCTTTTAGCCCCAAGCAGATAAAAGATGCCAATCAAATGCAATGTGCATATAAGTTCATTTTTCATGTGATGTGAATATTGTTGGCAAGGCCAGTATTTATTGCCCATCCTTAATTGTCCTTGAGAAGAGAAGATGGTGGTGAGAAGTCTGCTTTGAACCTCTGCAGCCAATGTGGTGTAAGTATACTCTCCGTGCTGTTAGGAAGGGAGCTCCAGCATTTGGATCCGGCAACTGTGAAGGAAAACAATGTAGTTGGGGTGTGACCTGGATGGGAACTTGAGTGTAATGTTCCCTTTTGCCTGCTTCCCTTATTCGAGCTGGCAAAGGTTGAGGGTTTGTAAGGTGCTGATGAAAGCCTTGTGAAATTGCTGCATTGTATCTTTTAAATGGTTTATAGCGCCCCTGGTGAAGGGATGAATTTTTAAGTTGTTGGATGCAGTCCCATCAAGCGGAGCTGCTTTGTCCTGGCTGATGTTGAGCTTCTTGAGTATTGTTAAATCTGCACTGTAGGTTACTCATGCCTGCCTTCTCAACCTTTCCCCTCGCCTAAGGTGTGGTGATGATCAGGTTAAATCACCACCAGTCAGCTTTCCCCCTCAAAGGGGAAAGCAGACTCTGGTCATCTTTACCTTTTGCCTTTTACTCATCCCGGCAAGTGGAGAAAGTTCTTCTTCACTCCTGACTTGTGCCTTGTAGATGGACAGGCTTTGGAGAGTCAGGAGGTGAGTTACTTACCTCAGTATTCACATGTTCTGGCCTGTTCTTGTAGCCACAATATTTATATGGCTGATCTAGGTAAGTCTCTGGTCAATAGTAACCTCCAGGATGTGGATCATGAGATAGTGCCATTAAATGTCATGGGGTGATAGATTCTCTCTCGTTGGAAATGCTCATTGTCTGGCACTTGTGTGGCGTGAATGCTACTTGCCATTTAGCCCAAGTCTGAATATTGTCCAGGTGTTGCACATGGACATGGTCATGATCTGAGGAGTTGTGAAGTGTGAGGAAACGTGGAAGTATGCATTCAGCATAGAATTATTGAGCGATGTGAATGAGAACAAGGTTCAAATACATAATTTGCTGAAAATGCAAGTGTAACTCGGTAAAGTATTCTGGGTTTGATAAATAGGTGTCTGGAGAACCATAGTGAAAGAAGTAAAAGTTTTGTCCAAAACATCAGGTAAGTAACAGTTACTCATGTGGTACTCATTGCATCTTCATGTATGTTAATAGAAATGCATCTTTAGTTGTACATTTATTTGTATGAACCTGATTTCAGCCTTTTGTTTTACTGTACAGGATATAGGTGCAGGTAAAGGCAAGTACTATGCTGTAAATTTCCCATTGAGAGATGGAATCGACGATGAATCATATGAGGCCATATTCAAACCTGTAAGTGTCTTCTTTATTCAACATTATATAGCAATTAAAATTCTCCTCAAGTTACTTTGTAGCGCCACCAATTTGTTTGTCGTACTTATTCATGAACAATTTGTATGGCCTTTGTTAGTACAGGAATGAAATGTTGAACTTCTTTTGGCGATGGAATGTTCCTTGCCATGGACCATTTCTTTGCATGCTATCGGTTACGTGTGCAGATTGTTTGCAGTCACTTTGTCTGGGACCTTAGTACAATATTGTAAAACCTTTTTTCTTCCTCACTAGATTATATGTAAGGTGATGGAGATGTACCAGCCCAGTGCCATTGCATTGCAATGTGGTGCTGATTCTTTGTCTGGGGATAGACTGGGTTGTTTTAACCTTACTATTAAAGGTACAGTAATTCATTTTTAATGTATGTAAGTGCCTGAATGCTTTTTTAAAATATTTTTGTTGGCATTTTCAAATTTAACAATTCGACATAGAAACACACAATATTTACAGAATAAGATGTTGCTTATGTGCAATGTTACATGTACCCCATTTATCGGCCCTCTCCCTTTTCTTGCTCCATCCCCCCACCGGTTAATAGATGGGCTCCATCCTGGCCCTATCTTCTGCCCTGGGTGTTATATTCTTTCCTTTGTTTTGTGATTTTTGCTGTTACCCCTGTGGCTTTGGGAGGTGGTGGTGGGTGGCTCTCTACTCCCTCCCCCTTTGCATCTTTCCCATGTCCCTCCCTTCCTGATACTTCCCTGGTTTCCGTTGTTGCCCCCCCCCCCCCCCCCCCCCCCCCCCCATATGTTCCGCTCTGCTCTGTACGATCTTGTCTGCCCTCATCGGTCCCCCTCCCCCTTTGCTTCCTAATCACTATTGACTTGGTTTCAGGTGGTGAAATTCCGACAGGTCTGCCAGCTAGTCTGCAGCTGTGGGGGGTGTTGCTGATCGGCAACCGAGAAGGATTCTTCCACATGCGATTAAGGAAGCAAAGGCAGGGCAGCACGGTGGCACAAGTGGTTAGCACGGTTGCCTCACGATGCCAAGGTCCCAGGTTCGATCCTGGCTCTCAGTCACTGTCCGTGTGGAGTTTGCACATTCTCCCCGTGTCTGTGCGGGTTTCACCCCCGGTGTCTGTGCTTGTTTCACCCCCGCAACCCAAAGATGTGCAGGGTAGGTGGATTGGCCATGCTAAATTGCCCCTTAATTGGAAAAAATGTTTTGGGTACTCTAAATTTATTTTTAAAATGAAAAAAAATTTTTTTAAAGGAAGCAACGGCAAGAGCACTGGCCCTCATCCCCATATGTAGTTCTGGCTGGTCCAACACCCCGAAGACTGCCACTCTCGGGCATGGCTCCACCCTCATCCCCTCAATCTTGGACTATGCCTCGAAGAAGGCTGTCCAGAACCCGACAAGTCTGTGGCAGGCCGGCATGGTTGGCTGGGCCTCCCTGGCACTGTGCACATTTATCCTCTGGGAAGAACCTTTTCATTCGGGTTCTGGTTCGTTGTGTTCTGTGCACCACTTGAAGCTGAATGAGGCTTAGCCTTGCACAGAAGGATGTGGAGTTGGCCCTATTAGTTCTAAGCTCGAGAGTCCCCTAGTTCGTCCTCCCCTTTCTGTCTTGCCCCGTCTAATGGTGTTCTTGCCCTTTCTAAAAGTTGTCTGTACATTTTCCCACAGTTTCCCTTCTCCCTACTGTTCCTCCAGCAATGTGTCTCTCGGTGCCCATCGGTACCTCGTCGTTTCCTTGCAGAGAAAGTTTTTGATTTGTAAGTGTCGGTGCTCCTTTCTGTTCGATAGTTCCAGTACTTCTGTTAGTTCATCTAGGGTTACGAGCCTGTCTCCCAGTTAAAAGTCCCTGACCGCTAGCGTCCCCTCATCCTGTCTCCACTTCTTAAAAGTGACATCCAGCATAGCCAGCGGGAATTTGTGGTTACCGCAGATGGGGGCCGTTGTGGACATTTGGTTAAGCCAAAGTGTTGTCTCATCTGATTCCATGTTTTCAATGTGGCTACCACCACTGGGCTGGATGTGTATTTTGATGGTGGGGGTGGGAGTACTGCCATGGTATGCGCTTGGAGGGTTGTTCCTTACATGAGGACTCCACCAGTCTCACCGATTCCGTTCTCTGTTCCCATACCCATTCCCTCACTCTCGGCTGTGGCTGCCCAGTGGTAGCATTGCAAGTCCAGAAGGGTCAGGCCGCCCATGTTTCTTCTCCTTGCGACAGAATGGAAGTACCTCAGAGGTACTGCAGTGGTTTGGGCTAGGTACAGGGTACACCTCATGCGTGAAACTTCTGTACACTTCCCCCAAGGCGAGCGTTCGGACAAACACCACCAGCTCTGAATACTTCTGCACAGAGGCGTCAGGCATGGATGCTTCTTGGACTCTTCCTTTTTGACTTTCTCTTCCAGACTGGTCAGATTCCACTTGTGGATCCGTGTCCAGTCGTGGGCTACCTGGATCCCCAGCTAGCAGAATTTGCTTTGGGCTAGTTTAAAAGGTAGACTCTCCAGATCTGTCCCTCCCCCGATCAGGTTCACTGGGCACTGACCAGATTGCGTTTGTAGCCTGGGAAGGCCCCAAATTATTCCAGGAGCTTCAAGATTACTTTCAGGCTATTCTGCGGGTCTGAAATGTAGAGGAGCAGGTCATCCGCATAGAGTGAGACTCTATGCTCCCTGCCTCGTCTTTGGATCCCTTCTTGCCTCTCGCATTCCGCAAAGTGATCGGCAGGGGTTCGATTGCTAGGGTGAATAGGAGCACGGACAGCGGACATCCCTGCCTGGCGCCTCTGTGCAGAAGTATTCAGAGCTGGTGGTGTTTGTCCAAACGCTCGCCTTGGGGGATTGTACAGAAGTTTCACGCATGGGGTGAACCCTGTACCTAGCCCAAACCACTGCAGTACCTCTGAGGAACTTCCATTCTGTCGCAAGCCTTTTCTGCATCCAGGGAGATTATCACCTCTGGTCTTCTCTTCCCGAATGGGGGCAGTATCTCATTCAGCAGCTGTCTGATGTTCACAGTTAGCTGTCTACCCTTGACAAAGCCCATCAGGTCCTCTGCAACCATTTCTGGTGCGCAGTTCACCAGTCTCTGGCCAGGCGTTTCGCAAGTATTTTCCCGTCTACATTGAGCAGCATAATGAGTCAACATGATCCTCATTCCGTGGGGTCTTTGTCTTTCTTGGGTATCAGTGATATCGTGGTCTTTGTTAGCGTTGGAGGCTGGGTGCCCCTCGCTAGCGAATCTGCAAACATACCCCGTAGGTGCGGGGCTAGGGCAGCTGCGATTATTTTTTTTTATAGAAGTCCGCTGGGAACCCATTGAATTCCGGCACCTTCTCCGCCTGCAGGGAGCTGATGCTCTTCATGACCTCTCCCAGTTTTATTGGTGCTTCCAGCTCCCTCAGTCTTTCGTTCCCCCACGGCTCGCATATCCAGTCCATCGAGCAAACGTCCTCATCCCCAATTCCCCATTGGGGGGGGGGGGGGGGGTCTCAGTGATGTGCAGGCCTCAAACACTTGGTTGGCCTTTTTTGGTTCGGCAACCAGTCCGCCTCTGCTATCCTTCACCTGTGCTATCTCCCTCGTGGCTGCCTGCTTTCTCAGCTGGTGAGCCAATAGGTGACTAGCCTTCTTTTCGTGCTCATAAAAGATTCTCTCTGTCTGGCGGAGTGGTGCACTGCCTTCCTCATGAATAGCAGGCAGATTAAAGTCCAATTGTAGTTTCATCCTCTCCGCCAGAAGCACTATGGTTGGAGTATTTTCTGTCGATCTCCTCCAGGATGGAGTCAATTAGTTGCTGCCTGGCCCGAATTGCTTCCTTATCTCTATGTACCTGCTAGGCTATAATCTCTCCTCTAATCACCGCCTTCAGTGCCTCCCAGGACATGGAAGGTGAGACTTCCCCATTCTGCTCGTTAGTGATGTACTCGCCTATGGCCTGTTATGTTTTCTGGCAGAAGACCTTGTTGGCCAAAAGGTCCGTGTTCAGCTTCTGTGCCCCCCCCCCATTCTGTGCCCCCCCCCCCCCCCCCCCCCCCCCCCCGCATTCCTGCAGTTTTGGATTGAGATCATGAATGTAGCCCAGTCCATCACGCAAATCGGCCTCCCATCCATTGACTCTGTCTATAATTCCCGCTGCCTTGGAAGGGCAGCCAGCATAATTAAGAACTCCACGCTCCCCGGACATACTCTCTTCCACCTTCTTCCGTCAGGAAAAAGATAGCAAAGTTTTATGTCACGTACCAACAGACTCGAGGACAGCTTCTTCCTTACCTCTATCAGATTTTTGAATGGACCTAGCTCGTATTAAGTTGATCTTTTCTCTGCAACTTGCTATAACTGTAACATTATATTCTGCAATCTCTCCTTCCTTCCCTATGTACGGTATGCATTGTTTGTACAGCATGCAAGAAACAATACTTTTCACTGTATACTAATACATGTGACAATAAATCAAATCAAAATATAACGTAATAGAGTCTGCAGACCTTCTTCTGAGTCTAACTCTTCCAATTCCAGCTCAGAAAACACTTTGCTTTGGATTTTACTTTCATAAGGTAGAGTAAGAGCCAATGCCATACCTTGTTTCCTCTTTCCCTTAGTCCACATAACAATTTTAAAAAATTTTTAAAAGCAAGGCGAAGGCTACAACATCTGCCTCCACACCTGCTTCCAACCCCGGCTGGTCCGATACCACGACTATGGCCTCCCGAGGGCCCGGGTCCAGTTTCAAATGCACCACCTTGGAGATTACCCTAAAAACCTCCTTCCAGTAATCAAAGAGAAAATGGTGGAAAGTCTCAGCAGGTCTGGCAGCATCTGTAGGGAGAGAAAAGAGCTAACATTTCGAGTCCAGGTGACCCTTTGTCAAAGCTTCCAAAATAAACCGCCGACACTACCTCCTCCTCCAGTTCCCTTGTCGTCAGCACCTCCTCCAGCAATGTGGAGGCCAGCTCCACCATGAAACTCTGTATCTCCTTGGCAAAGTCTCAAACCTGCATATTTGTAAACATTTCACCCTGCTCCAGCCCATATTACACTCCCAGCTTCTTTAATCGCGCAAAACCAACCCCCAAGAAACAAATCTTTTAATGCCCTAACTCACTTCTCCCATCTCCGAAAATTTCCATCCCACTTCCCTGGCTCAAATCTGTGGTACCTCCGATTTGCCATTTCCCTTAACCCTGCCCCCAACCCAAAGTGCTGGCGAAACTGCCTCCAAATTTCAAAGATGCAGTTACTACTGGACACCTTGAGTATTTCTCCGGGACCATCGAGAGTGGCACTGTTGCTAGCGCCTTCAGTCCCGACCCCCTACACAAACTCTCCTCCATTCTGACCCACTGGGAATTAACCCCTCTAGCCCAGCTCCGCACCTTCTCCATGTTCGCCACCCAGTAATAGTAATACATGAGGTTCGGAAGACCCAACCCCCCCTGACTGCCTTCCCCTCTGTAGCAACACTTTCTAACTCTGGTCACCTTCCCTCCCCATATGAACATGGTAATCATTCCTTCAATCTCGTTTTTTTTTAATGCCTTTGGCAGGAAAATCGGCAGGCATTGGAAAATAAACAAAAATCGTGGCAACACGTTCATTTTAATCGCCTGTACCCGACCCACCAGTTACAGAGGGAGACCATCCCACCTTGCCAGATCAGCTTTCACTCTCCCCACCAAACTAGATATGTTGTACCCACGGGGCACCCCCAATCCTGAGCAACCTGCCCCTCCAAATATCTCAAGTGAATCCCTGCCCTACGGAATGCCAGCCCCGGCCGAGACACCACAAAATACTTTCTCTTGTCCAGATTTAATTTGTAGCTCGAGAAAGACACAAACACCCAAAGCAACTTCAATATTCCCCCATTGACACACTTGGTTCTGACACGTATAACATCAAATCATCCGCATGTAAGGATACCCTTATGCTCTACCCCCCTCCCCCTCCACCATCCCTTTCCATACCCTCAAACTTCTTAACGTGATAGCCAATGGCTCAAAAAACAGATGGACATAGAGCATCACTGCCTAGACCCACGGTGGAGAGAAAAGTATCACGAGCTGATGTTATTTGAAATGAAATGAAATGAAAATTGCTTATTGTCACGAGTAGGCTTCAATGAAGTTACTGTGAAAAGCCCCTAGTCGCCACATTCCGGCGCCTGTTCGGGGAGGCTGTTACGGGAATTGAACCGTGCTGCTGGCCTGCTTTCAAAGCCAATGATTTAGCCCTGTGCTAAACAGCCCCTGTGCGGATACTCACCCTCGGCTCCTTATACAATAGCTTTACCCAGTCCACAAATCGTGGTCCAATCCCAAACCACTCCAGAAATACCATCAAGTAACCCCATATCCTCCTAATGTTCGAAAAGAGCTGCCTCCCTCTCACAAACACCGTCTGATCTTCACCTATCACCTTTGGAGTGAGGAGTGAAACTGGAAGAGAGGTCATGGACTGTGATTGGGGAGCTGGAAAATGTATAAATGTTATAACATTCTTTTAATTGACTTGTATTGTAACTTACTTGACTTCACATTGTTAGTTGTACAGGTCGGAGACACCTGGAGAAGACCGGGATATGCAGGAATTTCTAGATGGGCTGTAGTACCCGAGGTTAGGGGAGGGGAACAGGGCTACGTTGAAAGGGGTAGCACTCATCTAGCCGACCTGCCAGTACCTTCGCCAATACCTTTTGCGTCCACGTTTAAAAGTGACATGGGCCTATATGACCCACACTCTATCGGGTCCTTATCTTTATTAAGTAACATGGAATTCAATGCCTGCCCCAAAGTTTCTGGTGACACCCCCTTCCCTATCGCCTCCCCAAACATCCCCACCAGCAGCAGTGCCAGCTTATCCTTGAGTTGTTTATACCATTCCACTGGAAACCCATTCGGCTCTGACACCTTCCCCGACTGCACCCTCCCAATTGCATCTTTTATCTCCTGCTCCACTATCTCCCCTTTCAATGTACCACCCAAACCCATCAGGATAAATGACACACCATGCAGCAAGATCTCAACGTCTCAAAGGTGGGCCCTTACCAGGGAAAGTTCTCTGCTGAATGCAAGAACTCTCATGCACCTTCAGCATTCTCCCAACGATACCTACCTCGCAAACCCTCAAAATGAGCTCAGAAGACCTCTACCAGAAAGCTGAGATCTTCATCCAGAACCGTATTCTCAATGACAGCCGTCATCCGGATGCACACAGGACTGCCAAGGTGAAAGCCCACTCACCAGCAACAACACCACTGCAAGCCGGGACCTACCCAGCCCACTGTCACAGTCAAATTAGGATTTTTTTGGTAATTTATCTCTGCCCTTCTTCTCAAAACACTGCTCAGGACAACAGGCAGTCTCCATAATAATAATCTTTATTGTTAAAGTAGGCTTACATTAACACTGCAATGAAGTTACTGTGAAAAACCCCTAGTCGCCACATTCCGGCACCTGTTCAGATACACAGAGGGGCAATTCAGAATATCCAGTTCACCTAACAAGCATGTCTTTTGGGACTTGTGGGAGGAAACCCACGCAGACACGGGGAGAACGGTGCTGACCACTGTGCTACCATGCCGCCCTAATCTATATTAGCAGAACAGCTGAAGACATGTGAAATGGAAGTCCCTATTAGGATGAACTATTTGCTTATAAATATTCAGTATAGTTGTAGAGTCATAAAGTCATATATCACTGAAAAGGCCCTTCGGTCCATTGTGTTTGCACCAGTCATAAACAACCACTTCACCATTCAAATCCCATTTTGCAGCACTTGGCCCGTAGTCTTGTATGCCCTGGATGCTTTTTGTACTTTATGCAGAAAACTCTTCCCTAGCAATTTTGCCCCTCCCAATAAAGAATAGAGAAAGAACAATACAGCACAGGAACAGGTCCTTCGCCCCTCCAAGCCTGTGCCGATCATGTATCCTATCTAGACCAACCGCCTGTATCCTTCTATACCCTGTCTGTTCATGTGCCTATTGAGATAAGTCTTAAAGGTCGCTAAAATATCTGCCTCAACCACTTCACTTGGCAGTGCATTCCAGGCCACCACAACCCTCTGTTTAAAAAAAAAACTTCCCCCACACATCTCCACTGAATCTTTTCCCACCTCACCTTGAACTTGTGCCCCCTTGTAATTGTCATTTCCGCCTGGGAAAATGCCTCCAACTGTTCACCATATCTATACTCTATGAACTTCTATCAGGTTGCCCCTCAGCCTCCATCTCTCTAGGGAGAACAGTCACAGTTTATTCAATCTCTCCTCACAGCTAATACCCTCCATGCCAGGCAACATCCTGGTAAACCTTTTCTGTACTCTCTCCCAAGCTTCCACGTCCTTCTGGTAGTGCGGTGACCAGAATTGGACACAGTATTCCAAATGTGACCTAACCAACGTTCTATATAACTAACATAATTTTCGAGCTTTTATACTCGATACCCCGTCCTATGAAGGCAAGCGTGCCACATGCTTTCTTTACCATAATTTCAACCTCCCTGCTGCCACTTTTAAGGATCTGTGGACCTGCACGTCCAGAACTCTGTGTCTCTTTGCTCCTGATGGTTCTGCCATTTATTAGCTCCCACCTGAGTTGGATCTAGCAGAATGCATCACCTCCCATTTGTCCGGGTTAAATTCCATCTGCCATTTCTCTGCCCAATTTTGCAACCTATCAATATCCTGTTGTATTCTATGATAATCTCCATCACCATCCGCAACTCCTGCAATCTTGGTATCATCCGCAAACTTGCTAATTAGACCAGCTACGTTTTCTACCAAGTCATATATATTACAAAGAGCAGGGGTCCCAGTACTGATCCCTGCGGAACACCGCTAGTTACAGACCTCCATTCGGAAAAACACCCTTTCACTGCTACCCTCTGTCTTCTAATGCCAAGCCAGTTCTGGATCCATCCAGCTAGTTCACCCCTGACCCCATGTGATCTAATCTTTTGCACCAGCCTGCCATGAGGGACCTTATCAAATGCTTTACTAAAGTCCGTGTAGACAACCACCGCAGCCCTTCCCTCGTCAATCATTGTTGTCACCACTCAAATTCAGTTACATTAGTGAGACATGACCTCCCTCGTACAAAACCATGCCGCTAATAAGACCATTCACTTCCAAATGTGCATAGATCTTATCTCTGAGAATCTCTTCCAACAATTTCACTTCACTGACGTCACGCTCACTGGCCTGTAATTACTCCAATTATCCTTGCAGCCCTTCTTCAATAACAGTACAACATTGGCTTCATCCTGGGATCTCACCTGCGGCCAACGAGGACACAAAGATTCCTGTCAAGAGGCCCAGTGATTTCATCTCTTGTCTCCCTCAGTAATCTGGGATAGATGTCATCTGGCCCTGGGGATTTTTCTACCTTAATGCGTTTTAACACACCTAACACTTCCTCCCTCGTAATAACGACCTGTGACGTGTTCTAAAGTGTTTACACATCCCTCTGAGACACCACCAATCAATGTGTCCCTCTCCTTTGTGAAAATACTTATTAAGGACCTCCCCTACTTCCTCTGGTTCTACACGTAATTTCCCTCCTTTATCTTTGAGTGGACCAACTCTTTCTCTAGCTACCCTCTTATTCCTAATATACGTATAAAATGCCTTGGGATTCTTCTTAATCCTGTCTGCCAAGGACATTTTGTGACCCTTTTTTGGCCTCCTAACTCCCTGCTTGAGCTCTTTTCTACTTTCCTTGTATTCCTTAAGTGCTTTATCTGTTTTTAGTTGTCTGTACCTCACATACACATCTTTTTTCTTTTTCGCAATTTGGCTAATTCTAAGAATAGTAGTTTCTGTACATTAAGACATAACATGGCACTGTCTGTGTGGAGTTTGGACATTCTTCCTGTTCTGCATGAGTCTGACCCCCCCACAACCCTAAGATGTGCAGGGTAGGTGGATTGTCCATGCTAAAGTGCCCCTTAATTGTTTGGGTGGGTGGGTGGGGGAATTGGGCGCTTTAAATTAAAAGGACATACAACATTGCAGTTGGAGGTCAGTTTAATTGTAAGAATTTTCTTGTCACGCGCAGTTTTGGAAATTCTAAGTGCACCATTTTAACACAAGTTCTTGTTCTTTAAACAGGTCATGCTAAGTGTGTTGAATTTGTAAAGACCTTTAATTTACCTTTACTGATGCTGGGAGGTGGAGGATACACAATTCGTAATGTGGCTCGGTGTTGGACATTTGAAACGTCTGTAGCTTTGGACTCGGAGATTCCAAATGGTAAGCCCATTTGCTGCTTGCAAGTCGTCATGAAGGCGACAGGAAACCGGTGATGAATGGCAAGGGATCTGAAGTTCCATATTCATCTCCACTGGTTGCTCCTGATCTGAGAGGGTCAGTTGAGTATGGTAGGTAAGGTTAGGCAGGGGAGACCAGAATTAGAAATACTGGGTGCCGTTGAAGCTTGTGCTGCAGCTTGTTACTAAGTGTTTTACACTGAATGTTCAACCCAATCCCATGAAGATAATGTTTTAGATATATCTTGCACTTCATATTCTTCAATCTCTTAAGTAATAATGTTCTAATCAATCATCTTAATGCTCTACGCATCACTTAATTAGGTGGTGTGATAATGGGAGGTTTTATTGACAGCTAAAAGCACTGGGAAATTTAACAAAAATGCACAAAATAAATGAAAGACTTCTAATTCAAAAATTATTTAATGTGTGGTTGTGTACATCCTGCCTTTCTTCATAGCCTCCAATTACTGACAACAACGCATGTAGGAATTTGCAGTTTTCAGATGTCTGCCTTAGAGTTGTCTCATCAGTACTCATTCAATGCTGCTATTATTTGAAAATGTAAGTCAGCATAGTCCCGAGGACCGTAGGGTGCTCTCCCCTTTTGAGAGTGCTGACTGACGGTGATTTAACCGGATGGTCACCACACCTCAGGCAAGACCTTCATGGATCACCTTAGCTGGTACAGGAATTGAACCTGCGTTGTTGGCATTGCTCCACATCACAAACCAGCTGTCCAGCCAACTGAGCTTACCGACTCTTCAACTAAAGTGTGTGTGTAATGGGCCTCTGGCTAAGGGTACAGTTTTGAAGCTCAGTACAAGAGCTGGAAGCAGTAACTGCAAACACTGAGGAGGTTTTGGGGCCAGTTGTGGGGAATGTGAAGTGTAGATCTTTTCTTCCACATACAGCTCTACAGAGCGGTAAAGATGTGCCCCTTGAATGTGCATCACCATTAAGAACAAGTATAAAGGTGGAAAATCTTCACTACACAAATCTTTCCTTTTCTTCCCCCACTGTTTGCCAGTAGAACAGTACCTTGTCAGAGAAAATTAGTTTTTGAGCTGGCATTTTAGACTTTCATTGCAACAATAATTGATTCTAGGATAATGTGCAATCAGCCTGAATTTATTACTGAATTTTTATGTCTGGCAGTAATCTTGTTGGAACTGAAAGTTTCTTTTTTGCCTTTGGGCAGTTAGAGTAATAGTTTGGATCTGCCTAGGTTGGGGTCATTTTGTTTTTGAGAGCAAAGTATTTCACACTTGGCTTGTGCATGGATGGAAGTGGCACATTGTTTATCAATAACCATTTGTATTTAATTATATGAAATGTGTGTGTATATTGTAATACCAAAAGGTGGGGCAGCACGGTAGTGTGGTGGTTAGCACTGCTGCCTCTGGTGCTGAGGACCCTGGTTCGATCCTGGTCCCGGGTCACTGTCTTTGTGGAGTTTGCACATTCTCCCAGTGTCTGCATGGGTTTTACCCCCAAAACCCAAAGATGTGCCGGTTAGGTGGATTGGCCACGCTAAATTGGCCCTTAATTGGGAAAAAGAATAATTGGGTGCTTTAAGAAGTGATGTCAAAAAGTTTGAATTTGGTCTTAATGGCTGTTGTGCAGTGGGGGTTGGGGCGGGACGGTGGGGGGGGGGAGAGAGTAGGTTACTGACTGGCTTAAATGTGCGCTTTCTAACTGACTGGTCCCAACACTAGCATCAGTTTTAATATTGGGAAGGTATGAAATGACCAGTTTCGTACACTTACTAAATATTTTTGATTGATCTGTATCAGTGTTTTAAATTACTAATTTAGAAACTGAATGTAATGAGTTTTGCAAGACAGCATTCCAGTACGAATATAGTGCAAAAGTAGATTTATACATTCTGTGCTGGCAATTGGTATATTTTGCATAAGAAGGAGAAATAAATGTAAATGGAATATTCTTTGTGTTTCAGAACTGCCATACAACGATTACTTTGAGTACTTTGGACCAGACTTTAAGCTGCACATTAGTCCTTCCAATATGACAAACCAGAACACCAATGAATATCTGGAGAAGATAAAGTATATAAATTTAATTTATTGATATTAAATGGTGCTGCTATGTGAGACCTCCCTATTTAGTTATTTTCCTAATAGGCAGTATAGCGCAGAGAGGTAGGAAGCACCCCATTTTACAGCACTAGCTGCTGTAAAGAAGGTGTTTAAAGGGAGAAGGTGCATTTCAAAGGTACTTGGTTCGGAGAGGTGGGGTGGGAGAAAAAGAGGGCCGGACTGGGAGGTGGTTCAAACCAGAGGGGGGTGGTGGTTTGGGGGGTTGGCAGTGGTGATGAGTCCCATTGGGGTTAGTGTGTGTTTGGGCCGGGGGGGGGGGTAGGGGGTTGTCCCGTGTGAGGCTTGGTAGGGTGTTTACATAGGTTCACTGGAGGTAGAATTGATTTTTTTTTTTCCCTTCTAATTCTTGCTGAATAACCATCATGGTAAAATTGACAGAACCATCCGAAGTTAGCAATTTAAATTGCTTTTGTCAGTTGGTTCCTAGCCTAGCGCAATTATCCGAGAAAATTAGTGTTTCTGGACAATTGCCGAATAAACCCTTGCGCATCATTGCAGTTCCCCCTAAATGCAGCGCTGGGGAAATAGGAAGTTATGGGTCAAATTAATCCAGCTAACTTTAAACACAATACTGTCCTGAGCAGTTTTATAGTACTTTGTGAACACTCACCAGGCTGCATTTCTATAAGTTACTATATAGTCTATAGTTTAAGGGACCGAACCTGATTAACTTGGGAACATTTGGGCAGCATGGTGGCGCAGTAGGTTAGCCCTGATGCCTCACGGCGCCAAGGTCCCAGGTTCAATCCCGGCTCTGGGTTACTGTCCGTGTGGAGTTTGCACATTCTTCCCGTGTTTGCGTGGGTTTCGCCACCACAACTCAAAGATGTGCAGGCTAGGTGGATTGGCCATGCTAAATTATCCTTAATTGGAACAAAAAATGAATTGGGTACTCTTAAAAAAAAATTTTAAACTTGGGAACATTTGTTGCCTGAATTCTGTAACTTTGCAGCAGCCATATATTGATATAACTAGGTGTCACATAGAGACTTGCTAGAATGTATTGTAGATTTAGTTATTGCAATAAAGCACTGAGTGAGTTCTGCACTGAACAACAACAATCTGCAATTTTGTATTGCCTTTAAAACTAACATTGAACAAAAATTGACTTTGGGCCAATCAAATGTGTTGACCAAAAGTTTGGTCAAAGTGATTGTTTTTAAAGTGGGTTCTTAATTGAGTAGGGGAAAGTCCAAAGGAGGGGGAGGTTGAGAGTCGCAATTTGAGGAGGGAAGGCACGGCCATTAATGAGCTGGATAACAATGAAAGAGTATTGAAAGAAAATTACCTAGTGGTCTGTATCAAAGGCTGCAGAAAGGATTCTGAAGCAAAATGCACACCAGTCATAGAGGGTGTCATTTGATTCAGGCTGTTGCAACAGCAGAAACTTAACTCGAGCATTTCAACATGAAATTAGAATAGATTTGGAAAGTGTTGGGAGGTTTTGAGAAGGAACTGGAGATAAGGTGGCAGTGTAGAAAAAAGAGGCGATGAAGGTGATTTTTCTGAGAGTTTATGATTTTTTGAAACGAGGGAGGAGATGCGTGTGTGGTGAAACTACCTGAGGGGAGAGAATCCTTTGAAATATCAGCTAACTTGGAAGTCATTGGTCAATTCAGGGCGGATAATGGTCAAGGGAGATAAGTCTGTTGAAAAAGATGATCTCATCCTAAAACGGGATAAGGACCCCTTGCAGTGCGGATCATATAGGCCTATCTCGCTCCTTAACGTAGACGCTAAATTGCTGGCGAAGATCCTGGCTACCAGGATAGAGGATTGTGTGCCAGATGTAATTCACGAAGATCAGACAGGATTGGTCAAGGGGCGGCAGCTCAACACGAATGTGCGGAGACTGCTCAATGTTATCATGATGCCGGCAGTGGAGGCGGAGATGGTGGTGGCGCTGGACGCAGAGAAAGCGTTTGATAGAGTTGAGTGGAGGTATCTGTGGGAGGTGCTGGACAGGTTTGGATTTGGGGAGGGATTCATCAAATGGGTGAGGCTGCTTTACGCGGCTCCGATGGTGAGTGTAGTCACAAATGGAAGGAGATCGGAGTACTTTAGGCTCTATCGTGGGACCAGGCAGGGTTGTCCCCTGTCCCCCCTGCTCTTTGTACTGGCGATTGAGCCGCTGGCCATGGCGTTGAGGGAGTCAGGGAGATGGAGGGGCCTGGTGCGGGGTGGGGAGGAGCACCGGGTATCGCTGTACGCGGACGACCTGCTGTTATATGTGGCGGACCCAGAGGGAGGAATGCCGGGGGTGATGGAGCTGTTAGCGGAATTTGGGGGCTCCTCGGGCTATAAACTAAATTTAGGAAAGAGCGAGGTATTTGTAGTGCACCCGGGAGATCAAGAGGAGGGAATTGGGAGGCTCCCTTTCAGGAGGGCAGTGAAGAGTTTCAGGTACCTGGGGGTGCAGGTGGCCAGGAGTTGGGGGGCTCTCCATAAGCTTAACTTCACCAGACTAGTGGAACAGATGGAGGAGGAATTTAAAAGGTGGGACATGGTGCCGCTATCGCTGGCGGGCAGAGTGCAATCCGTCAAAATGACGGTTCTCCCGAGGTTCTTGTTCCTCTTCCAGTGCTTGCCCATCTTTATCCCTAGGGCCTTTTTTAAAATGGTGACCAGCAGCATCATGGGATTTGTTGGGGCGCATGGCACCCCGAGGGTGAAGAGGGTCTTCTTGGAGCGGGGTAGAGATGGGGGGGGGCTGGCGTTGCCCAACCTCTCGGGTACTACTGGGCGGCCAACGTGTCGATGGTGCGTAAGTGGGTGATGGAGGAGGAGGGGGCAGCATGGAAATGGATGGAGAGAGTGTCCTGTGGGGATACGAGCCTGGGGGCCCTGGTAACGGCGCCGTGGCCGCTTCCTCCCATGAGGTATACCACGAGTCCGGTGGTGGCGGCTACCCTCAAGATTTGGGGGCAGTGGAGGCGACATAGGGGAGAAGTGGGGGGCTCGATGGAGACTCCGTTAAGGGGGAACCATAGGTTCGTCCCGGGGAACATGGATGGGGGATTTCAGGGATGGTACAGAGCGGGCATTAGACAGCTGAGGGACCTGTTTATCGACAGAAGGTTTGCGAGCCTGGGGGAGTTGGATGAGAAATTTGGGCTCCCTCCGGGAAACATGTTTAGACATCTGCAGGTAAAGGCATTTGCTAGACGGCAGGTGGAGGGATTCCCTGCGCTCCCCGCGAGGGGGTGAGTGACAGGGTGCTTTCGGGGGTCTGGGTCGGGGAGGGGAAGATATCCGATATCTACAAGCTCATGCAGGAGGTGGAAGAGGCGTCAGTAGAGGAGCTGAAAACAAAGTGGGAGGGGGAACTGGGGGAACAGATCGAAGACGGGACATGGGCTGATGCCCTGGAGAGGGTAAATTCTTCCTCCTCGTGTGCGCGGCTTAGCCTCATTCAATTCAAGGTGCTGCATAGGGCCCACATGACTGGGACGAGGATGAGTAGGTTCTTTGGGGGTGAAGAAAGGTGTGTCAGGTGGTAGGGGAGTCCAGCGAACCATGCCCATATGTTCTGGGCATGCCCGGCACTGGAGGAGTTCTGGAAGGGGGTGGCGAGGGCGGTGTCAAGGGTGGTGGGATCCAGGGTCAAGCCAGGATGGGGACTCGTGATCTTTGGGGTTGGGGTAGAGCCGGGTGTGCAGGAGGCGAAAGAGGCCGATGTGCTGGCCTTTGCGTCCCTAGTAGCCCGGCGAAGGATTTTGCTACAATGGAAGGACGCGAGGCCCCCAAGCATGGAGACCTGGATCAATGACATGGCGGGCTTCATTAAGCTAGAGAAGGTCAAATTCGCCCTGAGAGGATCGGTGCAAGGGTTCTTTAAGCGGTGGCAACCTTTCCTCGACTTTCTGGCTCAACGATAGGGTACGGGGACAGTAGCAGCAGCAACCCGGGGGGGGGGGGGGGGGGGGGGACGATGACTGTTTGTTTATTTAATTTAAATTTGATTTATTTAATTTTAATTTATGGTTACGTTTTCTTGTTGGGGGGTGGGGGGAGTGTGATACATGTGATGTTACGGTTTGGGGGGATTTGTGGATGTTATGGGGCAGTTAGTTGCATATTATTACTTGTTATATTTTTATATTTTCTATAAAAAATTCCAATAAAAAGTATTTTTTTTTTAAAGAAAAAGATGATCTTGAAGATCAGGATGGTAGATAAGAAAAGGCACAAAAATACTTTTTATTTCTGTTGCAACGATTGGTGGGTGAGAGAAGCACTTCCTGCACATAGTTGCAGTCTTGGTGTCAGCATCAAAACAAGCAAATTGGCTTGACACAGGCTAACATAGTTCAAGTTACCCATTCTTAGGTTGTGCAGTCCTTACCAATTGCAAGTTCTTGTATCTAGTCCACCTCATTTAGCAACTGTAAAACATATTCTGACAATTCTATGAATGAGATTCCCAACTTCCACTGTGTAGAATAGTTTGTAATATTTAGCTTAAGGACATTTTTTTTTTTGGTTAAAAAATTGAACAAAAGGGCGGCATGTGGTGCAGTGGTTAGCACTGGGAGAGCGACGCTGAGGACCCGGGTTCGAATCACGGCCCTGGGTCACTGTCCGTGTGGAGTTTGCACATTCTCCCCATGTCTGCGTGGGTTTCACCCCACAACACAAATATGTGCAGGTTAGGTTGATTGGCCATGCTAAATTAATTGGGGGGGGGGGGGGGGGGGGGGGGATAATTGGGTACAAAAAAAAAAATATTTTTTAATTGAACAAAAAATTTGACTAGATTTCCAAGAAATCTTAAATATGGGACTTGAAGCGATGATCCTGGTGTATAAAGTCCCATATATACCATTTCAGCTGCTCGAGCTTTGTAGAAACTTCCTGTGCAAAGCTTTAACAAACTGGACTCATTCTACGGTGCGCTTTACTTGAACTCCATTGCAATTTTAAAAATTCATTACGGGATGGGCAGCACGATGGCGCAGTGGTCAGCATTGCTGCCATGCCGCGCTAAGGCCCCATGTTCAATCCTGGCTCTAGGTCATTGTCCGTGTGGACTTTGCACATGCTCCTCCACAACCCAAAGATGTTCAGAGTAGGTGGATTTTCCCCTTAATTGGAAAAAAATGAATTGGGTACTCTAAATTTATTTTATTTTTTAAATTCGTGACGGGATGTGGGTGTTGCTGGCTCGGCCAGCATTTACTGGCCATCCCTAATTGCCCTTGGACTGAGTGCCAATTCAGAGAGCATGAAGAGTCAACCACATTACTGCGGGTCTGGAGTCATATGTAGGCCAGACCAGGTAAAGGTGCCAGATTTCCTTCCCTAAAGGACATTAATGAACCAATTGGGTTTTTACAACATTTGACGATGGTTTCATTTAGATTCTAGAATTTAAAAATTGAATTCAAATTCCACCATCTGCCAGAACATTACCTTGGGTCTCTGGATCATTAGTCCAGTGACAATACCACTGCGCCACTACCTCTCCATGTCAATCTAGGGCGATCAGTGGAATCTACAGCAAGGTTTTAAAACCAGTGATGTGGAAACTCTGAATATACCGAGCAAGATCCAAACTCTGCTGGCCAGAATCAGTCATACATGCACCAGTGGCTGCAGTGTGGACCAAATGCACGCGCATGGCTATTACTCACTTCATTCTGGTTAACGGTTGAATTAGTGTTTGGCGAAAGTTTGGGGTTACATGGCATGGGGAAGGTTTGTCCTGGATAAAGGCTGACCAGTGTAACTTAACAATGGTCTCACTTTATTAAAATACATCCTTGAACTTGACTTGTTGGAGATGAGAGTGGAGGGGTTGGGGAGAGGAGCTTATTGGCAACAGTTAGTCGAAACATTGAAAAATTAACCCCAATAACCCTGGACTTTTACTAATTTAAAATTAGTTTTGTTTGCATTGTGACATATGGGCAAGAACCTTAGTTCCTGCATGGCTAAGTTGCCTAAAATAGTAAATCTGGTCACCTATTGGACATTAAAAGAAAAAGCAGGAAGTATATAAGAATGAAATTATCCAGCAAGTTACATTTTGTTGCCCAGGTATAACTCTTGCTTATAGTTGGGGTTTGGGTGAGTTGTTGATTCTCCATAATTGACAGTGGGAAATAATTAGTTTTGTGTGACTTGTGCTCTCATCTTCCTGGAGACTTCACTCCTGGCTATACTCATCCAGCTGAAAGTGAATGCTTTTTTGGATTTTCTTCAAGAAAAAAAATTGTGGCTTGTATTACTGCAGGTTTAAGTGAAGTGACATTGGAACAGTTAAGTCTGAACTCAATGGGAGATATATCAGTTCTTTCCGCTTAGGCAGAATGGTTAAATGGTTTTGAAAATAGAGTGACTCACTTGTGTAATGTGGAGATTTTGTTTTTAGTTTTACTAATTAAGGGGTAATTTAACGTGGATATCCACCTACTCTGCACATTTTAGGGTTGTGGGGTTGACACCCACGCAGACACGGGGAGAATGTGCAAACTCCACACAGACAGTGACCAAGGCCCTCGCCGCTGTGACTGTGTGATGTCGAGATGACAGCCATTCAAATTCCTGATAGAAACAGATGGGCAGGGTGGCACCATGGAGCAGTGGTTAGCACTGCTGCCTCACGGCGCCGAGGACCCGGGTTCGATCCCGGCTCGAGGTCACTATCCGTGTGGAGTTTGCACATTCTCCCTGTGATTTCGTGGGTCTCACCCCCACACCCAAAGATGTGCAGGGTAGATTGATTGGCCATGCTAAATTGCTTCCTAATTGGGAAAAAATTAATTAAATGGGCTGTTTTGCTGCATGATGTGAATGGGCTGTTTTGCTGCATGATGTAGATGGGCTGTTTTGCTGCATGATGTAGTTTGGAGGTATCTTTGAACTGCTTCATAATTGAATGGTGGTGAATGTAAAAAGCAAAGCAGGAATGTTAACAATACACAAACCAGTTTGATTCTGTGTAGGCTTTCAGCTGTGATGCTAATCATTAGATGATGTTTTATTGTGGTGATGCACATCTTTGAGAAAATTATTTGCATCTTTAAGCTCAATTAGTTTTCACCATGTCAGAAAAATAACAATTGGGTGTAAATTCACAGGCAGCGTTTATTTGAAAACCTACGTATGCTACCACATGCACCAGGCGTTCAGATGCAAGCTATCCCAGAGGATGCAGTTCCAGATGATAGCGGGGATGAGGAAGAGGAAGACACAGACAAACGCATTTCGAGTGAGTAGTTGAAGATTTACATTATAAATTTAGGATTTTAGAACATTACTTCTTAGTTTTGAGATAGCTGGTAATAGCTGAGTTGTGTCTAAGCCTGGCTGTAATTCAAGCTACCAGGAGATCCCGGTGTATGCATGTATACAATATCTATTAAGGAGGGTATTGTAGTTGAGGCTGATCCTTTCCTCATATGATGGGCACACTCTGTTCAGGTGCTTCTGAATAGCAAGTGGTATTGGTAGGGTTTTTCCCCGTGTAAGGAGTCATGAAGCTAATTGTAGTGCATTGCTATATTTCTAATTATTCATTCATAGGGTATGGATGCCACTGGCTGGGCCAGCATTTATTTCCCATCCCTAATTGCCCTTCAAAGGGTGGTGGTGAGCTGCCTTGAACAGCTGCAGTCCATGTGGTGTAGGTGCACCCACAGTGCTGTTTGGGAGGGCCTTCCAGGATTTTGATCCAGCTGCAATGAAGGAATGGCGATATATTTCCATGTCAGAATGGTGAATGGCTTTAAGGGGAACCTCCAAGTGGTGATGTTCCCATGTGAACTTTTCTGTTCTGTATTGCTCGCACCATTGAAGAGACCTGTGGACAGAATGGGAAAATTAAAGATCGCTTCCTGAAATCGGGCTTCATACCAATAAACAACGTGTATGGACTATGACCGGTCATTGGCCAAGACATATGACGACCACATTTACAATTACTGTACTCTCCAATCGGAGGGAAATATAAATATAGAATTACAACAGCCTTTGTGAATCATTAGATAATGTCCATGCACTTGGCACTGAAATGCAGGTTATCCAAGTGAGCACAACTCCAGGACGATGAGCAAGATGAAGATACTCGTAAACCTACTGAACAGTGGGGGGAACTTCCTAGCAAAATTTTGATGGGCAGCAGAGCTTCCATTTACTCACTCTTCATGATATCTTTGGAGATAATAGCGTAATAAACTCATGGGAAATGGAATATAAATGGATAATGCTGAGATCAAGCACTAACTTCAAAGAGACTTGCCAGATTTTTATAAATATAATTAATTAATTTGGAGCTGATTCCTATGCTTATTAAAAATGTGCGCTCCTGTTTTTGTATTTTTTCTTTAAAAAATAAGTTTAGAGTACTCGATTCTCTTTTTCCAATTAAGGGGCAATGTAGCATGGCCTATCTACTTACCCTGCACATCTTTGGGTTGTGGGGGTGAGACCCACGCAGACATGGGGAGAATTTGCAAACTACACACGGACGGTGACCCGGGGCCAGGATCGAACCCGGGTCCTTGGCACCATGAGGCACCGTGCCGCACGCCCCTCGTTTTTTTTACTATAAAGTTAAAATATCCTCCTATTGGATCTGTGGATCACCAGTCAGCCCATTGTAATACAAAACAGTACTAATTATATGGGTTCAATACTTTGTCTTCGATCTGCATTTCAGAAGCTGCAGTGGTGTGACACTTTATTTGCCTTTAATGCAATCTGATTGGGGTGAGAGTTTCTGTTGCTCATTACTCTATTCTATTCCCTACTGCAGTTTCTGAAGTGTAACTCAGTGGGTGAGGCAGCACGGTGGCACAGTGGTTGGCACTGCTGTCTCACAGCGCTGAGGTCCCAGGTTCGATCCCGGCTCTGGGTCACATATCCGTGTGGCGTTTGCAAATTCTCCCCGTGTTTCCGTGGGTTTCGCCCCCACAACCCAAAGATGTGCAGGGTAGGTGGATTGGTCACGCTAAATTGCCCCTTAATTGGCAAAAATGACTTGGGTACTCTAAATTTATTTTTAAAAAGTCAGTGGCTGAAGTAAAAACCATTGGTGCCTGTGGGCTTCAGGTACTACAAGAACCACCACCTTCAGAATAAGAGAGAAAATTGGGGTGGGGGGGGGGAAGAAACCTGGAGTCAGGATAGAAAATTGTACAGAAACATTCATTTGGTAAAAGATAAGCATTTTGGGGCAGCATGGTGGTGAAGTGGATAGCACTGCTGCCTCACGCCGCCGAGGTCCCAGGTTTGATCCCGGTTCTGGGTCACTGTCCGTGTGGAGTTTGCACATTCTCCCCGTGTTTCCGTGGGTTTCGCCCCCACAACCCAAAGATGTGCAGGATAGGTGGATTAGCCATGCTAAATTGCCCCTTAATTAGCGTGGCCAATCCGCCTAACCTGGACATTTTTGGGGTTGTGGGAGTGAGACCCATGCAGACACGTGGAGAACGTGCAAACTCCACACAGACAGTGACCCGAGGCCGGGATCGAACCCAGGTTCTCAGTGTTGCGAAGCATCAGTGCCAATCACTGCGCCACCGTGTGCTGCGACCTTTGCACCTGAATCTGGAGGCAGGTTGGGAGAGTCGGTAGTGGAATATTTGGAGAGTCTAAACAACTTGTTATAAACGTCTAAAGTAAAATACCACCTGCAAATCAAAACTGCTTTAAATGTCTACTTCCCCTTTGCTTTCTTTCTCCACAGTCCGTGCTTCTGACAAGAGAATAGCTTGCGATGAGGAGTTCTCAGATTCTGAAGATGAAGGAGAGGGCGGTCGACGAAACACTGCAAATTACAAGAAACTAAAGCGTGCCAAAGTGGAAGAAGAAAAAGAGGGAGAAGAGAAAAAAACAGGTTGGTGCCAGTTCATCGATTGTGCTGAGTGTGAATTTCCATTGTTCAATAACTTTAGATCCTGGCAGCAGGACTGCAATGTCCCATTCAACAGCACTGAATAATGTGCATGTTTTGTAGATAAGGAATTGACTAGTTCCAGTTGGTTGGCAGCAGCACCAAATTAAATAAAACACCAGCAGTACTATGTTGCCATTCTTTGTGGAGGAGAGGTCTGACAATATGTGCCTGAAACATTTAGGTGTCGGACCTCACAACGGTGAAGGCAGAGATGTGAAAATGTTTGATTGAAGGTTGTATCAACTACTGGTTAACCCCATTTCGGAGCTGGAGTTGAGGGTAGATTCGCTGCGAAGCATCCACGATGCTGAGCAGGTCGTGAAAAGCTCGTCCAATAAGGTGGTCACAACGCAGGTGCGGATTGGACAGGCAGAAAGGGCATGGGTGAACACCAGGCAGAGTAGAGGAAGACAGGTAGTACAGGAGTTCCCTGTGGCCATCCCTCTGTCTAACAGATTACTCTTTTTGGATAGTTTGGGGAAATGAATGTATATGGGAAAGCAGTGGCAGCCAACTGTCATGTGAGAGTACCTTTAAGAAATGTGTGTTTATAAATGGGTATGAATATGAATATCTGTAGTGCGCATACCTTCAAGAAATGGGTGTTTATTACTGCAGTGATGTCAGAGAGTGGGTGGAGCTGGGCTGTCTGTCAGCTTTTTACTTTTGGTTTTGAGCAGGCTGCAGGGTGTGTTTTAGTTTTGTTTCAGTGTTGGAGCTGAAGCCAGACCAAGCTGGTGTACTGCTGTTCTCTCTGCCATCAAAAGACTATCTCTTGATCATTTGGTGAATTCAGAATTATACATGTTTTCAGTAGTGACTTTAACCTGATGTGCTTCTGATAAAGGTTTTGTTTTTAAGTCGTATGGATGTTAAAAAGGAAAACTTAAAGGTTTACTTAGTGTTGTAGTCTTTAAGGATTGTATTTGAATTAATGGTTGCTAAGATGTTCACTATGTTTTTAAAAGGTTAACTTGAGTTCATAGAATAAACATTGTTTTGCTTTAAAAATGCTTTTCCATTTCTGCTGTGCTATACCTGTAGAGTGGGCAATGTGCTCCCCATACCACAATCTATTAAATGTTGTGGGCCAGGTGAACTCCATGATAAACTTTGGGGTTCTCTAAACCCTGGCCCATAACACAACTTCATGGCATCATGGGTGAGTCTGCTGCACAGGAAGGGTGGAGGAAGAATTTCAGGGCTATAGTGGTAGGGGATTCAATTGTATGGGATACAGACAGGCATTTCTGTGGCTGCAAAAGAGACTCCAGGATGGTATGTTGCCTCCCTGGTGCCAGGGTCAGGGATGTCACTGAACGGCTGCAGGGCAATCTAAAGGGGGAGGGAAAACAGACAGATTTAGTAGTACATATTGGAACCAGTGATATAGACAGACAAGGGGATAAGGTCCTGAAAGCAGAATTTAGCAAGTTAGGAAGCAGTTTCAAAAACACGACCCATAGGGTAGTAATCTCTGGATTTCTTCGGTGCCACGTACTACTAAGTATAGAAATAGGAGGTTAGTCCTGATGAATGCATGGCTGGAGAAAGGTTGCAAGAGGGAGGGCTTTAGATTTCTGGGGCATTGGGACCATTTTTGGGGACCCATGGCACCTATACAAGGCAGACGTTTTGCACCTGAACCAAAATGGGACAAGTGTCCTTGCAGGATTGTTTGCTGGTGCTGTTGGGGAGGGTTTAAACTAACTTGGCTGAGGCCAGGGATCTGAGAGGTCCAGCAGGGAGAGATTTAGAATTTAGAACAGTACAGCACAGAACAGGCCCTTCGGCCCTCGATGTTGTGCCGAGCAATGATCACCCTACTCAAACTCACGTATCCACCCTATACCCGTAACCCAACAACTCCCCCTTAACCTTACTTTTTAGGACACTACGGGCAATTTAGCATGGCCAATCCACCTAACCCGCACATCTTTGGACTGTGGGAGGAAACCGGAGCACCCGGAGGAAACCCACGCACACACGGGGAGGACGTGCAGACAGTGACCCAGCCGGGAACCGAACCTGGGACCCTAGAGCTGTGAAGCATTGATGCTAACCACTATGCTACCGTGCTGCACAGCCAAAATTAGAGGAGACATCAAGTGAGTCAGGATGGCACAGAATGTCTAGTCCAGTTAAGTCACAAGGGTGTTTGGCAAGATTGGATGGTATTTATTTTAATGCGAGGTGTCTGAAGAACAAGGTAGATGAATTGAGGGCACAAATTAAAACATGGGGTATGATGCCATTGCTGTCTCTGAGACATGGTTGAGAGAGAGGCAGGATACAGGAACTTCAAGCGAGATAGGGAAGGAGGTGAAAGAGGCGAGGGTGTTACAATTTTGATCAGGAATCAATTACAGTAAGGAGAGACCACATCTTAGAAAGCTCTACCCCGCACGGCAGGAGAGCGTGGGGCAAGACGAGCGGGGACTAAGCCAGCGGCAAAGACCGACACACACACACACACACACACACCCCCCACCCGAGGCGACCACGAGGCAGGCTGTGGAACAAAGGAGGACTCCCGGCCCGATCAGAAGCTTCTCTCTTCTCTCTCTCTCGCGACCCTCCTGACCCGGTGTGTGGGTGAGGGGGGAAAAAAAACTCTTCCCACTCTTCTCCCCCCCCCCCCCCCCCCCCCCCCATCCCATCATAGAAAGCTCTTCAACTGAAGCCATATGGGTAGAACTTAAAAACCAAAAAAAGGAGCAATCACATTACTGGAAGTATTCTACAGGCCCTCTAACAGTCCGAGAGAAATCGAAGAGCAGATATGTAGCAAATTTCATAGAAGTGTGAAAGTAATAGGGTAGTGCTAGTGGAGGTTTACAACTTCCCCAATATTAACTGGGGTAACCATAGTGTGAAAGGTTTAAAGGGAACGGAATTCTTAAAATCCATCCAGGAGAACCTTTTAAGCCAGAACGTAGAAGGATGTACAAAAGACTTAAATTTCCACAACAAAGCTGGGCAAGCGTTGAAGTATCAGCGGGGGAGCATTTTGCAGACAGTGATCATAACTCAGTTAAATTCAAGATTGTTATGGAAAAGGTCAAGAATAGTCTGAGATCAGAGTTCTAAACTGGGGGAAGTCCGATTTTAATAAGATCAGGTATGATTTGGCCAGAGTGATAAAAAAGTTGGTTAAAATGATTTGGCCAGAGTGGACTGGGAAATACTTCTAGGTCAATCTGTGACAGAACAGTGGGACACATTCAAGAAGGAAATAGGGAGAGTACAGGGCTAACATGTTCCAATCAAGAAAAAAAATGGGACCAACAAATCCAGTGAACTTTGGATATCGAGGGATATATAGCATTGGATGAGGGGGAAAAGGGAGGCTTATGGCAGTTATCAAGGGCTCAAACAGCAGAAGCCCTAGGGGGGTATAGAATGTGCCAGAGGGAATTTTAAAAAGAAATTAGAGCAAAAAGGGGACATGAAAGGATACTGGCAGATAAAATAAAACAAAATCCTAAATTGCTTTACAAGTAACATTACGGGTAAAGGAATAACTGGGGAAAGAGTAGGGCTCATTAAGGACCACAGTGGTACTTTGTGTGTAGAGCCAGGGGGAGTAGATAGGATTCTAAATGAATACTTTGTGTCAGTGTGGGTATAGAAATCAGCGAGAAGGACTTAGATTAACATGGACAGAGGAGGTTCTGAGTGGCCTGGGAGGCTTAAAAGGTCGACCAATTTCCAGGCTGCTGAGTGAGGCAGGGGAGGAAATAGCAGGGGCACTGGCAATAATTTTCAATTCCTCTCTGGCTACAGGAGAGGTGCTGGAGGATAGCCAATGTGGTACTATTATTCAAGAATGGTAGAAGGGATAATCCAGGAAACTACAGGCCAGTCAGTCTATCCTCCGTGGTGGAGAAACGGTTGGAAGCCATTCTGAGAGGCAGAAATAATCTGCATTTGGAGAGGCAAGGATTAATCAAAAACAGTCAACCTGGTTTTGTTAAGGGGAGGTCATGTCTGACCAACTTGATTAAATTTTTCAAAGAGGTGACAGATGTGTAGATGAGGGAAATGCATTTGATGTCGTCTACTCGGACTTAAGCAAGGCTTTTGATAAAGTCCCGCATGGGAGACTGATGATGAAGGCAAGGGCCCATGTAATCCAATGAAATTAGGCAAATTGGATCCAAAATTGACTGAGTGGCAGCACTGTGGCACAGTCTCGTAGTGCCAGGTACCAGGGTTCAATTCCAGCCTTGGGTGACTGCAAACTCCAGACATTCTCCCCGTGTCTCCGTGGGTCTCACCCCCACAACCCAAAGATGTGTAGGGTAAGTGAATTGGCTACGCTAAATTGCCCCTTAGTGTACAAAGATGTGCAGTTAGGTAGGGTTATGGGGTTACTGGGATAGGGCGGGGGAGTGGGTATTCTTTCAGTGGGTCGGTGTAGGCTCGATGGGCCAAATGGGGTCCAGCGGGGATCAGTGTTGGGGCTCTTGCTGTTTGTGGTTTATATAAATGATTTAGATATGAATGCAGGAGGGTTGATCAGCAAGTTTGCGGATGATACAAAAGTTGGTGGGATGGTAAATAGTGAGGAGGATAGCCTTTTATTACAGTGGATATAGAGAGGCTGGTCAGATGGGCTGATCAGTGGCAAATAGACATCAATCCGGAGGTGTGAGGTGATGCACTTGGGCAGGACAAAGAAAGCAAGGGAAATATATGATAAACGGCAGGACCCTGGGAAACAATGAGGATCAGCAGGATCTTGGTGTGCATGTACATCAGTTCCTTAAGGTAGCAGAGCAGCTGGATACGGTGGTCAAGAAGGCATATGGTACACTAGCTTTTAATAGCTGAGGCATAGAGTTTAAGAGCAGGGAGGTTATGCTGGAACTATATATAATGTTGGTTGGGCCACAGCTAGAATATCGTGTGCAGTTCTGGAATCTACATTTAGGGTGAATGTGGTGACACTGGAAAGGGTGCAGAGGAGATTTACCAGGAGTTTTAGTTATGAAGAAAGATTGGATAGACTTGGATTGTTTTCCTTGGAGCAGGGGAGACTGAGGGGGGACATGATAGAGATGTATAAAATTATGAGGGGCATAGATAGAGTCGACAGGAAGAAACTTTTCCTCTTGGTGGAGGGTTCGATGGCCAGGGGGTATAGATTTAAGGTAAGGAGCAGGAGGTTTAGAGGGGATGTGAGGAAAAATCTTTTTATCCAGAGGATGGTAGGAATTTGGAATTCGCTGCCTGAAAGGGTTGTGGAGGCAGAGATCTTTATAACATTTAAGTATTTTAGATGTGCACTTGTGATCCCAAGGCATACAAGGTTATGGGCCAAGCGCTGGAAAATGTAATTAGAATAAGTTAGGTGGTTGTTTTTAACCGACGCAGATGCAATGGGCTGAAGGGCCTTTTCTGTGCTGTGTGACTCTATGTTTACCGAGTTGTGAAGATACTGCATAAGGCATATTTCACATTCAAAAAATTAGGAGTCACGGGGAATCTGTCTCAGAGACCCAGGGTCTGGGTATTTTGATCACTACAGATGGTGGAAATTGAAGACAATAAACAACTGGAATTCAAAGTCCAATGATGACAATGAACCCAACTGGTTCACTTATGTCCCTTAGGGAAGGCAATCTGCAATCCTCACCTACATTTGACCAACATGTGACTCTTATGGTTGACTCTGAAATGTCCTCTGAAATGGTCTAGCAAGCCACTCAGTTGTATCAAACCGCTGCAAAGTCAATAAAAAGGGAAAGAAGCCGGATGGACCATCCAGCATAGGCCAAAGCACTGGAAATGGCAACATCAAACCAAGACCTGTTGACCCTGGCAAAGCCCTCCTTATTGATATCTGGGAGATTGTGCCAAAATTGAGAGTTGTATCATAGGCTTGTCAAGCAACAGCCTGGCATAGTCATACTCTCAATCATATCTTACAGATAATGTTCCAGATACCACTATCACCATCTGTTCTGTCCCACAGTGGTATACAGTCAGGAGTGAGATGCCCTGGGAGTCCTCAATATCAACTCCAGACCCCATGAAGTCTCATTGCTTCAGATGGGCAAGGAAACCTGCTTATTTCTACGTATCCTCTACCATCAGCTGAACACCACTTGGAAGAAGCATGAGGGTGGCAACGGCACAGAAGGTACCCTGGGTAGGGGGCTTCAGTCGCCAAGAGTGATTCAGTAGCACCACTCCCGACTGAGCTGGCCGTGTCCTAAAAGCTGCATTGCTGCTAGACTGGTGTGAGGAAACCAACAAGAGGGGGAAACATACTAGACTTCATCCTCACCACCCTGCCTTCCGTAGATGCATCTGTCCATTATCGGTAGGAGTGACCACTGCAAATCCTTGTCCCAACTTCACATTGAGGATAGCCTCCATCGTGTTGTGTGATGCTGCCATTGTGTTAAATGGAATTGATTCATAACGAACCTAGCAATAAGACTGGACATCATTGAGGCGCTGTGGGCCATCAGCAGCAATAGAATTGTGCTCTTGCCACAATCTGTAACCTCATGGACCGGCATATACCCCATTCGACCATTGCCACCAAACTAGGGGATTAATCCTGGTTCAATGAAGAGTGCAGAAGGGCATGCAGGAGCAGCACCAGGCATACTTAGAAATGAGGAGTCGTGGGCAGCACAGTGGTGCAGTGGGTTAGTACTGCGGCCTCACGACACCAAGGTCCCAGGTTCGATCCCAGCTCTGGTTCAGTGTCCGTGTGGACATTCTCCCCTTGTTTCCGTGGGTTTCGCCCCCACAACCCAAAAATGTGCAAGCTAGGTGGATTGGCCAAGCTAAATTGCCCCTTAATTGGAAAAAAAAATTAAAAAAATAAAAAAATTTAAATGAGGAGTTAACCTGGTGAAGCTACAACACAAGATTACTTGCGTGACCAACAACATGAGCAGCAAGTAATGGACAGAGCTAAGTGATCCCACAACCAACAGATCAGATCTAAGCTCTGTGATCCTGCCGCATCCAGTTGTGAATGGTGGTGGACAATTAAACAACACACTGGAGGAGGAAGCTCCACAAATATCCCCATCCTCAAATGATGGAGGAGCCCAGCACATCAATGCAAAAGACAAGCATTTGCAACAATCTTCAGTTAAAAGTGCCGGCCGGATGATCCATCTCTGGTCTCCTCCAGAGGACCCCAGTATCTCAGATCTGTTTTCAATCAGTTTGATTCACTCCACAAGATAGCAAGAAGTGGCTGAAGGCACTGCATATGCTATGGCAATGGGTCCTAAAAATATTCCGGCAATAGTACCTTAAGACTTGTGCACTCAAACTTGCTGCACTTGTGGCATCTACCCGGCAATGTGGAAAATTGCCCAGGTATGTCATGTACACTAAAAGAGGAGGACAAACTCAACCCAGCCAATTACCGCCCTATCAATCAACTCCCATCAGCAAGGCGATGGAAGGAGTCATCAACAGTCCTATCAAGCAGTACTTACTTAACAAGAGCCTGCTCACTGATGCTCAGTTTGCGTTCCGTCAGGGTCACTCAGCTCCTGACCTGTTTCAAACATGGACAAAAGAGGTGACCTCCAGAGGTGAGGTGAGCGTGACTGCCCTTCACATCACAACAGCATTTGACTGAGTGTGGCATCAAGGAGCCCTAGCAAAACTGGAATCTATGAGAATCAGGGAAAACTCTCCACTGGTTGGAGTCATACCGAGCACAAAGAAAGATGGTTGTGGTGGTTGGAGGTCAGTCATCTCAGCTCCAGGACATCACTGCAGGAGTTCCTCAGGGTAGTGGCCTCAGCCCACCCATCCTCAGCTGCTTCATTCCAACATAAGGTCAGAGGTGCAGATGTTCACTGATGATTGCACAATGTTCAGCACCATCCGTGACGCTTCAGACATTAAAGCAGTCCACGTGCAAATGCAGCAAGATCTGGACAATTTCCAGGCTTGGGCTGACAAGTGGCAAGTAACATTCGCGCCACACAAGTGCCAGGCAATGGCCATTTCCAATAAGAGAGAATCAAACCATCACCCCTTGACATTCAATAGGATTACTATCACTGAATCCCCCACTGTTAACATCCTGGGGGTTACCATTGACCAGAAACTAAACTCTCAACTAGCCATACAAGTACTGTGAGCAGGTCAGAGGCTAGGAATCTTGTGGCGAGTAGCTCACCTGATTACCCAAAGCCTGTCCACTAACTCCAAAGCACAAATCAGGAGTGTGATGGAATATTCTCCACTTGCCTGGTCGAGTGCAACTCCCAACCGCACTCAAGAAGCTCAACACCAACTAGGAAAAAACAGCCCTGCTTGATTGGCACCCCATCCACAAACATGCACTCCCTCCACCACCAGCATATAGTGGCAGCAGTGTGTACAATGTAGAAAATGCACTGCAGGAACTCACCAAGGCTCCTTAGGCAGCACCTTCCAAACCCACAACCACTACTGTCTAGAACAGTGGTTCTCAACCGGGGTCCACATGGACCCTGGGGGTCCATGTAACATTACTGGGGGTCCACACAAAAAAAATACCGAATTGGGGGTCCACGGTGATATTTTAGTGGTCCATAGAACAATTCTACTTCAGAACAATTGTTATTACTGAGAATCAAGTAGAAGAAAAAAATGTTTGTTTTCATGATGAATATTCACCTTTCTCTCTCTCTCTCTCGCACTGACAAAGGTCAAAGAGAGATTATAATCTATCTAATTTACCTTGAGGGCTGAAGGGGCTCAGAACCAAAAAGGTGCATTTGCTGTGTTTATTTTTGTGGTACTGTATTCTGAGAAAAAAAAACCCATACCGGTTGATGATAAATGTGTTTATTGTGCTTTAATGACAGTTGTTGTTGAAGATTGCCCGGGCTATTGTCCCCTAGGAACAGCCCGGAGGACCCTTAATGACAGAAGCAGCTTATTAAATACCCACGGTTGACCTGACGCTTATGCCACGTTTCTCCTTGACAAGTTTAATGAATGATTTAACACAGTAATCACTAGAAACTGTGTATATTTGATATGAATTGGTTATTTTTAGAGTAATTTAATTCAATTTAGTCAGTAAAAAAAAAATTTCATGACTTTTCATATTAGAATAAGTTTGGCAACGTACGAAAATACCGCTAATCCGTTTCCAACCCTCACGGTAAGGTAGATGGACTTTAGGATTAGTTTACCACGCATATAAGAAGCTTTTTTTCTGTGGAATGGCTATGGGGGTCCACAAAAAAAATTAAGAGGAAAAGGGGTCCATGGGTTAAAAAAGGTTGAGAACCCCTGGTCTAGAAGGACAAAGGCAGCAGATACCTGGGAACACCACCAACTGGAAGCTCCCCTCCAAGTCACTTACCATCCTGACTTGGAAATATATTGCCATTTCTTCACTCTCGTTGGATCGAAATCATGGAACTCCCTCCCTAACAGTACTGTGGGTGTACCTGCGCCACATGGACTGCAGCTATTCAAGAAGGCATCTCGCCCACTTTCTGAAGGGTAATTAAGAATGGGCAATAAATGCTGGCCTAACCAACGATGCCCTTATCCCGTAAAATTATTTTTTAATGATCAGAGCATGAAACATCTATATGTACATTACTTATGGAGACTAAAGGGTGTTGATACCAAACATATGGGATAAAATCTGTTTCCCAACAAATGGCCCATGAACCTGACTGAGAGGTGGTCTGGCTCAGTCAGGACAAAGTATAATGTTAGTGGAGTACCGATCGAGCATGCAGTTGTGCTTTAATACAATGAAAATGTAAATTAGACAGATTTATGAAGTACGTGGAGCTCTGTTCGTTAAAGATGGTTTGCTAACTTGGAAGTAGTTAAAGAAACCAAACAAATCAATGGAAGATAGTTACAAGAGTCAATAGTATAGTTTGCTAGTATAGTTTATTTTAAGATATTTAATGCTTATATTTAAATGAGCAAGTGGAATGCCTGAATACTCTACTTCAAATTTTACTTTGTGAAAAAGTTAACTTCAAAATATTGTGTCAGTAATGAACTGGTAGAAAGCTATATCACACAAATACCTGTGCTGGGAAGATGCTCAGAATTTGTATTAATGATTTGGACTTGAGAATGAGTGGCACAATGTCATAATCTGCAGTTGATGCCAATCTTTAGGAGGTGTGGGGAGGTGGGGGTTTGGTGAGTAGTAGTGGAAAGGAAATGAAAATCGCTTATTGTCACAAGTGGGCTTCAAATGAAGTTACTGTGAAATAGTTAATGCTGAATGCAGTTTAATATGTGAGACTTAATAAATAATATAAGACGACAAAACAAATTTGCAGACTGAGCAGTTAAGTGGCAAATGAACTTCAACACCCGAATCATAGATGTCCTACAGTGCAGAAGGAGGCCATTTGGTCCATTGAGTCTACACCAACCCTCCAAAATGCCCCATCCCAACAAACAGACCTAACCGTTGGATACTAAGGGACAATTTAGCATGACCAATCCACCTAACCTGCTGGATTGTGTGAGGAAACCTAACCTGCTGGATTGTGTGAGGAAATCTGACCTGGGGAAAATCCACATAAACACGGAGAACGTGCAGACTTCACGCAATCACCTGAGGCCGAAAGTGAATCTGGGTACCTGGCACTGTGAGGCAGAAGTGCCTTGTTTTTTAATTTTGAGTACTCAATTTCTTTTCCAATTAAGGGCAATTTAGCATGGCCAATCCACCTACCCTCCACATTTTTGTGTTGGGGGGGTGAGATTTACGCAGACACGGGGAGAATGTGCAATGAAGCAGCAGTGCTAACCACTGTGCCAGGGTGCTGCCCTAATGAATGAAGTGGAAAAAAATCAGTATTGCTTAAACCTTGGAAAATAAGAAATTGGATGGTGTAGGAAAGCAGGGGAATCTTGGGATACAAGTGAACACATCATTAAAAGCAGTGTCACAGGTCAGTAAAGAAAATGTTAGAGGAACACTGATTTATTTCGAGAGATAATGAATTCAAAACTAGGGAGGCTTTATTATGCTTATATGGATCCTGGTCAGTCCATGCTTGCATTGTTCTAGTTTCCATACTTAGAGGGCATTAGGAAAATTATTTTAAAACATTTACAACGGTGGTACCTGAACTGAGAGAATACAGCTATCTGGGAAAATGGAGGTTGAATTTTTTTCCTTTAGATATGGAGTGATCATTTCCAATTGTGGAAAATCCCAAATCAGGGATCATTACAAACAAGATAATGAATAAATCCAGCAGGAAAATGAGGAGAAATTTCTTTACTCCGATTGAATGTAAAATTCCTACTGCAGGAAACAATTGAGGCAAAGATTTTGGATACTATCAAAAGGAAACTTGATGCATTTATGAGAGAGAGAGAGAATAGAAAGATATACTGAAAGGGTGAGAGAGGATGGCAGGAGAATAATGTGGATTATAGACAACAGAGGCTAGTTGAGCTGAATGGACTGTTTACATGCTATATATTCTACTGATCACCTTTTTTGTTTGGTCAAAAATATTTGGCATCTCAACTTCAGATTAAATATTGACAAATGTTTTTTGTTTTCTAGATGGAAAAGAGGAAGAAAAGGCCAAAGATGGTGTTACAGAGAAATTGGAAGCTAAAGGGTATGGTTTTATATGTGTAAAATATAAGTATTTTTAAAGGTAAAAATAAAAAAAGCTGTCAAATTTATCTCCTTATTTCCCTTTCTGGCTCATTTTTATTTTGTTCTGTTTATCGTCTTCTGTCTGCCTCTCTGAATCATATTTCTTTAATTTAACTTCCTTCTCATGTAAAAGTAGTCTTTCCTTTGCCACTTTTCCGCCGTATGACATCCCTCCCATCTGTCCCTTGTGCACTGTTTGTCATGCTCTGTCATGCACTTACACCTGACAAGGCATTGCAACCTGTGTGCAAGTGTTTGACATGCACATGCTCACCGTATGTAGGTATGTGCCGATCTCTGCCCATGTGTTCTCCCTTTTGCACTTATATACTTCCTTACATACTGGCTTTATGCTCCTATCATATGCATGTATCCTCTACATCTCTTGCCCACACAATGTCGTCTTGGCTCTCCCTAATTCTTATATGCACTGTCTCCCTTCTCTCTTGTTTACTCGTGCATTCCTCTTGCTGGTTTGTACTCTTTCTAATCTCTTGTTTAGTTCCTCTAAGCTGCTGTGCATTCTGAGTTTCAAACCTTTTGATTGTCAGAAAAATATGTCTAAAGGGTGAAGTTGTTTCCTGTAGTAATATATGGAACTGAGTTGGGGAGTTTGTGTTGAGTGGCTGGAGAGTGAGCATACAGACAATAATGGTTGTATAGTTAGCTTGACACAATTTGGTTAATTATGGGTAAAGGTTTTTGAAGATACCAAGTAGAATAATTTAATAAATTGTAATATAAACACCCTACAATCTAGAAATGTTATAAATTCCTAACATAACACTATTAGGACCCTAAATGAACCAAGACTTAGCAGGAGTGTTATAGTAGTTTAAAATGAACAATTGTGTTATTTTAATAGCATTTAGATGTTCAATGTTAACTCTTCTACTAGATTCATGGTTAAACAGACTGTTGGCACAGTGCTGGGAGTTAGCTACTGTTCTTGCACCAGATTAGGTAGGTAGTGAAGCTAGAGTTTTAATCCTTCGTTGCAGGAAGGAAACTGCGCCAAATGTGCAGCATGTGAATTGGGCTTTGTTGGAGGGAGCAAGCAAACAGCACGTTGGTGGGCTGGAGTAAAATTCACAGAGTAGATGACTAATCGTGGTTAAACATGAGTTGAATTTTTCCCCCCAATATTCTGACAGGACTACGGTAATACATGGTTAGCATGGACCAATACAATATGAATGACACAATTTTAATATGGATTTTTATGCAACTCACCAAATTTGATATGCTTTATTCTCTAGAATTAAGGTGGAGGAGACAAAACCAAGCAATGCATAAAACAAGACGGAAAGGCGTTGGCTCCATTTTCCTTGCAGCATGGTTACTGTAGCGTAGCATTATTAGATGACCCTAGAAATGCTTATTTTTTTACAACGTACAATGGACCATGTAATTTATTTGTAAACACAGTTTTGACCTTGGAAGTTGTTTAATCTGTGATCCAAAAAAAGTTAAATTGTTAATTGAAGTTGACGAAGGAGTTGTTAAACATTTCCTGTATTTTCCAGTGTAAACAAATGGCATTTTTTTGACTCCTCTTACCTGGGCAGTCTTTTTGCTAAGCACATAACACTCTTAAGTCAACCCTGTAAAAGTTGTTGAAAATGACAACCTGGCTTCCATTTTTACTATCCCATAATGTACCATTTGTATTTCTGTGAAAATACTGAGAATCATGTAACCCTCCCTTGTTAAAAGTAGTAATCAAATGTGTGAGATGGATATTCTATTAATTTTTTTATATATTATAAACTGTGTAAAATCAGTTGACTTATATACTTAGAGAGACTCCTTAAGGAAATGTTTTCCATTTTTAAAAAAACTTTATAGTAAAACTCTTATTGCCAGACAGAAACATGGGTCAGATGTGTGTGGGTTTTTTTATTCTTGCTATGTGTGAATTAAGTTTATTTCATGACCTTTTTGACCAAAACTTAATTAAAATATTCAGTCAAATTGTGGCTTCTCCTGTTCTATAAGCACAGATATACGTTTTTTTGAAGGACAGTTACATGTCCGTAAGCTTCCCAACACCGTGTCATTTCATGTAAATATGACGTAAACGTGCACCAAGATTAGGCAGTGAATTGAAGCACTGTTTAAGCTGGTGTTTTTTTAAACTTTTCTAGGGACTCGCTTTTGCCAACAGGCCAAACTTGGAGTCCATGCCGGCCGACCTTCGTGACGCAAGCCACGTTTGCTTACCTTTAAGGCAAAAGGGGAGCCTCCTTGGGCCTCATGATCTCACCCCAATCAGGTTCACGGGAGGAGACGGCAACGCATATATCAGGTGCAGAGTTCAGCCAGTTTCTTTGTGATGTCTTCATCTTTGTGAGAATGGAAAATCCAACTTCTCACATGTAAGTCATGAAGAGCAATAGCAACAAAATGCTTGTTTTACTTGCAGTTAATACACCTGGGAGATGCTACTCGAGAATGCTGACAGTCTCATGGTCTTTTGGCATGTTTTAATGTGCTGTCACAGGCAACGTACAGCAGCTTAGTCTTTTCAAACTCTAGGGTCTCAGCCTCAAAAGGAATTTTTCACCCACTATTTCTCTTTCAAAATCTTAAACTTCTCTCAATTGCAGTACTTCCGTGCATATAACACACATGAGGTTTGCATCCTTAATTGCATTGGCACAATTGACAAATCCATACCTCAAGAAATCATCTTTATATTGCTTTGTTCCCGAGTTAACTTTCTTCTTTGTATAGGCTATTCACTAGATGCCCTGGAGCTCTGCACAGAGCGAACACTAGTACTGCTCTGTCCTGCAGTGGATTCTCCTGAGCAGATTCAGATGTGAGATCCTGGCCAGTTAGGTACCCTGCCTATTTGTGTCTCTGGCCATCTCTCCCTTGTTACAAAAGGATCCATCTTCACAATCCGCTTGCAAGCAGTTAGAAAATGGAAGAAGCTCTCCTGTTTTTATGGTGCCAAAAGCACCTACGTACAGGGTGCTTGACGTCAAGTGTATTTGCAGGGTGCGTGACCTGCTCATTGCTGCTTATGGTCGGAATGCTGCATACAGCCTCATTTTGTTATCGTAAAAACCGATAGCGGCTATCATTCTCAATTTAAGTGCTGGTAGTGGCCGTTGGGCCCTTCTTCCTCATGTGGGACTACAGTGACCCTCCTGACATCCACCCGCAGGACGTGACCTGCTCTTTTGAAAATCCCTGATCTATATAATGTTTTCAGGTTTTTGAAAATGGGCAGGGGAGAGGTGTTGGTGGGATGGCTCAAGACTACCATCAATGCTGGAAGTGGGAGAAACTGAGGGAGGAGCGGTATGCTGGCGCAGTGGTTAGCAATGCTGCCTCACAGGGCCAGGGAACGTGTTCAATCCCAACTCTGGGTGATTGTGTGGAGTTTGCACATTCTCCCCGTGTCTGCATGGGTTTCCTCCAGTTGCTCCGGTTTCATCCCACAGTCCAAAGCTATGCAGGTTGGGTGGATTGGCCATGATCAATGCAAAGGCTTATGGGGATAGGGTGGGGGAGTGGACCGAGGTAGAGTGCTATTTTGGAGGGTCGGTGCAGACTTAATGGGCTCCTGCACTATATGTATTCTATGGGTAATATTTTCCGCATTCAAGTTTATATTGATTTAAGTGAACTTTGATTGTGCTGGACACCTGTTCAACATTGGATATCATCACAGCAATGACAACCCTGCATCAATAGTTCTCTAGCTCAACATTGGCCACCATCGTGGCAATGATAACCTTGCACAATAGCTCTCTCGGTACAGGAGGTGTTTGAACTGTTTGCAAATAGCCCTGTTTCAAACCATCATGTCTCCACTACCACCACCGTCCCCACCTTCCCTTCACAGAGGGATTTTATCCCCTTTTCATTCATCTGGCCATTTTGCCTAGGCTAAAACTGATCGGTGAATTTGGATATTGCAGGAAACCAAGCACCGTATTGCTTTTTACTGATTACCTACTTTACGTGACTAGTCCTTCTGTCTAGGTCAGAATTCAACTGGGTCAGGTTACTGTAAAACTAAATGTATCCCTTGTACAAAGTGTCAACATCAGTCCAGTTCCTGGAGGGCATGGCTCCATAGTACAAAACGGCCTCCTAGTTCCATTTTTCTTGGCATTCTCCTCATGTTCAACAGGATGGCTCCTGTCTGAAATATAAAAGATGTCACTCATGCTGGTGCACAAGAATTTTCTGGAGATTGGGACAGCGCAGTGGTTATCACAGCTGCCTCATGACTCCGAGAACCCGGGTTCGATCTCTGCTCCGGGTCACTGTCTGTGAGGAGTTTGCATATTCTCCCCGTGTCTATGTGGGTGCCACCCCACAACCCGAAGATGTGCAGGGTAGGTGGATTGGCCACGCCAAATTGCCCCGTAATTGGGGGGAAAAAATGTAAAAAGAAACAATTCTAGTCACGAGCTGAACATTTTTGGTGGTGTGACAATCCTTTGAAGAATGAGGAAGCCCAGATTGCGTTTGGAAAGCACTAAACTGTAGGCAACGGAGATTTGACACGCCAAACATAAATACGAGATTGAACTGGGCAGGACAGAAAACCTCAGGAAATTTGAGGTATCTTAAATCAAAAAGATAGGAAAATACTGAAATAGCAATTCTGTATTAGGAGGTCCATTACTACTGGATAAAAAGGAGAAAGCTGAAACTTGAAGCTCAGTTCCAGAGTGTCTGCAAGGAATCTCAACACTCACAAATTTGAACACCAGAGGTGATCGTCTCCCTAGACGCAGAAAAGACCTTCGACAGAGTCTAATGGAAATACCTCATAGAGGTACTGGAGCAGTTTGGGCTTGGAACAGGGTTCACCTCCTGCGTAAAGCTCCTATACAACGCTCCCATGGTGAGCGTATGGGCCAACAATACCAACTCCCAATACTTCCAGCTGCACAGGGGTACCAAACAAGGATGCCCACTCCCCGCTGCTGTTCGCTCTAGCGATCGAACCACTAGCAATCGCGCTCAGAGCAGCAAAAAGCTGGAGGGGGATCCGGAGGGGGATCCGAAGGGGAGGCAGAGAGCACAGAGTCTCACTCTATGCAGATGACCTGCTCCTCTACATTTCGGACCCACAGAGCAGCATGGACGGAATCATGGCGCTCCTCAAAGAGATTGGCGCCTTCTTGGGCTACAAACTCAACATGAACAAAAGCAAGATCTTCCCGGTACACCCACAAGTAGGGGGGGGGGGGGGCAGCGCTAACGGGACTGCCGTTTAAATAAGCCCGACACAAATTGCGCTACCTGGGGATCCAAATAGCCCCTGACTGGAAAGGGATCCACAAATGGAACTTCACCAGTCTGACTGAGGAAGTAAAAAAGGACCTGCAAAGATGGAACACACTCCCACTCCCTTGTGGGGAGAGTCCAGACGATCAAAATGAACGTACTGCCCAGATTCCTCTTCCTGTTTAGATCCATTCCGATCTACATCCATAAGGCCTTTTTCAAAGCGCTGGACAAACTAATCATGGCGTTCGTATGGAGGGGAAAAATGCTAGGATCCCAAAGAAGGTCCTACAAAAAACAAAAATCCAGGGGGGGGGGGCGGGGGCTAGCCCTCCCAAACCTACAATTCTACCACTGGGCGGCGACGGCCGCGCGAATAAGGCGATGGATCAAGGAGCCAGAAGCCGAGTGGGTGCGTGCGGAAGAGGCCTCCTGGACGGGGACCTCCCTCTGGGCCCTCGCCACGGCAGCACTCCCATCCCCACCCAAAAAACACTCCAGCAGTCCGGTGGTGATAGCCACCCTCCAATCCTGAAACCAACTACGGCAGCAATTTGGCCTGACCAAAATGTCAGACAAAGCTCCCATCTGCAACAACCATAGGTTCACACCAGCACTGACTGACGCCACCTTCAAAAGGTGGGGGCAGGACGGAGGGACACTGACAGTCCGGGACCTATACACGGACGGCAGGATCGCAACACTGGACGAACTGACAGGGAAATTCCAGCTTGCCGGGGGAACGAGCTAAGGCATCTATAGCTCAAAACCTTCCTACGAAAGGAGACAAGGACGTACCCGCAACTGCCACGTCAGACATTACTGGAAGAACTACTGGACGCAAGCATACTAGATAAAAGGAAACTGTAGTGACATGTATGACCGACTGGTAGATGGGGCCGACACCGTACTGGACGCAACAAGAAAGAAATGGGAGGATGACCTGGGGATTGAGATAGGGTGGGGACTCTGGAGCGAAGCACTGCATAGGGTCAACTCCACCTCCACGTGCGCAAGGCTCAGCCTGATGCAGCTAAAAGTGGTACATAGAGCCCACTTAACAAGAACCCGTATGAGTAGGTTATTCCCGGAGGTGGAGGATAGATGTGAACGTTGCCAAGGAGGCCCGATCTTGCCCCAGACTTGCAGGGTACTGGACAGCCATCTTCGAGGCAATGTCCAAAGTCGTAGGGATGAGGGTGGAGCCATGCCCGAAAGTGGCGGTCTTCGGGGTTTTGGACCAGCCAGACCTATTCCTGGGGAGGAGGGCGGACGCCCTTGCTTTTGCCTCCCTGATCGCCCGCCGTAGAATCCTGTTCGGCTGGCGGTCAGCAGCACCGCCCAGAGCTGCAAACTGGCTGTCCGACCTCTCGGAATCTCTCCAAATGGAGAAAATCAAATTCGCCATCTGAGGGTCAGACGATGGCTTCCACAGAATGTGGGAACCATTCACGCAATTGTTCCGGGACCTGTTTGTGGCCAACGAATAAGCGGAAAAATAGCCAGGTAGCCAAGAATCAGGGGAAAGTCGCCAAAGCATGAGAGGGAGAGATAGACCTGGAGGGGTGGGGGCGGGGAGACAGCTAAACCTGAGAGGAAAGAAAGACGAATCACAGGAGGGGGAGAGGGAAGAGACAGGGAACAAGAGAGGAGAACCATGGGAGGTGGGGGCGGCAGGGAAATGAGAGCCGGAAGGAAGGCATGGGATACAATAATGAACATGGCATCTCCAGGAGCAAGGAACAAGGCGAATAAAGACGAAAGATGGGAGGAACCTCAGAAGCGGAGGTGAGCGCGAGACGGCAGCGAGATCCGTCCAGGAGAAGCAAGTGACAACACCATCACCGAACCCATTCGAGTATTGCCCACTGTAATTGTTTCTTCGGCACCCAAATGTATATTCACCTCCCCAGTCTCCACCCACCACCCCCCCCCTCCCCCCCCGTCCCCCTCACAAAGTCGCCCACTTATGTGTTGTAAACAATTTTGCCAGGTGTACAGAGTTGCTGCTGTTGCGCTGATGCACAATACCCTACCAGTTATTCTATTCTATTTTTTATTGTATTTTTTTTATTGTTTACTATTTTCTTTGGTATGTTTGGGTGTGCCCTTCTCTTCTATATATGTGTATATATATATATATATATATATATGTCTCTTATCCTATGTACTTTGTAAAAATACAAGTAAATATACTTTGTTCAAAAACCCAATAAAAAACATTTATTAAAAAACACTCACAAATCTGTTGCACAAGAGTATCCTTACAAACAAAAACATGCCTGATGTGAGAACAAGAGGTGTAGGATGGCACGGTGGTGCAGGGGTTGGCACTGCTGCCTCATGGCGCCAGGGACCCATGTTCGATCCCAGCCCCAAGTCACTCCATGTAGAGTTTGCACATTCTCCGTGTCTGTGGGTCTCGCCCCACAACCCAAAGATGTGTAGGGTAGGTGGATTGACCCTTAATTGCCCCTAAATTGGAAAAAAAAGAATTGGGCACTTTAAATTTATTAAAAAAAACAAGGTATTGAGAAAGTCTTCCATAATGGTGATGCATCTAAAGCTTGTGATCCTGCTGACATCCTAAACCATGCCCTTAAAAACTGCATCAAGTGAGTTTTTACCAATGTTACAATATATTTTTCAAAAATCTATGAACACAGGAGAATTACCCGTCGACAGGCTATGAGCTAATGCATTTCCAATTTACAAGGACCCCCTAGCAATTCTGCAAAATACTGACATTTCAATTACTAGTGTTTGCTGTAAATTATCAGAACACATAATCTGTTGTCAGCTAATGGGAGATGCTGGAAGGGCAGAGTATCCTATTGAGCAGCATGTCTTTTTAAATCCAGATCAACAGATCCACAATCGGGACCGAACCCGGGTCCTTGGCGCCATGAGATAGCATTGCTAACCACTGCCACCGTGCCGGCCGAGCTCAGGAATATTGTGTATCCTTCTTGCAGACTTTTTGTAAACTATTATGTACACCTCTTTCCAGCGGAGTAGGTTTTGTGGGGAACATGGAGATTTGCAAAATCATTTACACATGGGGTAAACATTCTCCACGATGTTGGTCTCAGGATAGTTGCTGAAAAATGTGCAGCTTGACTTGTAAAGGCATCAATATTGATACCCTGTCACTTGTCATTTTGACAGTGGGTTGATTGCAGTGCCATGGTGCCTTAACACATTACTGAACCCAGATTGCTGAGTAGTCACTTATCCTGGAATGGGGCTTGACAGATCTCAACAAAGCAGAATTTCTAACACAAAGAAAATCCAAACCCTGGCACAAACCTCAATATTGCTGCTACCCAAAAAGGACAAAGACCCGACCGAGTGCGGGTCCTAAAGGCGCATCTCACTACTCAATGTGGATCCAAAGATCCTGGCGAGATGGCTGGAGAGCTGCATGCCAGAGGTAGTCGCGGAGGACCAAACGGGCTTTGTCAAAGGCAGGCATTGAATATCAGGTGCCTGCTGAACGTGATAGTGACCCCCATGCAGGTGGAGAACACCAAAAGTGATCATCTCCCTGAATGCAGAAAAAACCTTCAACAAGAGTTGAATGGAAGTACCTCATAGTGGTACTGGAACCATTTAGCTTTGGGCTAGGGTTTACCTCCTGGGTGAAACTACTGTACAGTGTTGCCATGGCGAGTGTACGGACAAAGACCACCAGCTCTAGATACTTCTGGCAGTACAGAGGCATGAGGCAGGGATGCCCATTGTCCCTGCTACTGTATGCCCTGGCAATCGAACCACTGGCGATTACCCTCAGAGCAGCGAAGGGGTGGAGAGGTATCCAATGGGGGGGGCAGCCAGCATAGAGTTTCACTCTACATTGATTGCCTGCTCCTCTGCATCTCGCAACTCCAGACCATCATGGAAGGGATAATGAAACGCCTGAAGGAGTTTGATGCCTTCTCCGGTTACAGATTTAACCTGGGCAAAAGCGAGATCTTCCCTTAAACCTGTAGGGGAGGGACAGAGCCGGGGGACTGCCATTTAAGCAAGCCCAGACCAAATTCCGTTACCTGGGGATCCAAATAGCCCATGACTGGACACGGATCCACAAATGGAACCTGACTAGCCTGGTAGAGGAAGTAAAAAAGGATCTGCAGAGGTGGAGCCCATTCTCCCTCGCAGGGAGAATACAGATCATCAAAATGAATGTGATGCCCAGGTCCCTCTTCCTGTTCAGATCCCTCCTGATCTACACCCCAAGGTCTCTTTCAACACCGTCAACAAACTAATCATGGTATTTCTATGGGGGTGAGGGAAGAACTCTAGGATCCAAAAGAAGGTCCTACAAAGGAGATTAAATGTGGGTGGCCTGGTCCTTCCGAACTTACAGTTCTACTACTGTGAGTCACTGCCGAAAGAGTATGGGGATGGGTTAATGAACCGAGAGCAGAGTCGGTGAAAATGGAAGAGAGTTTGTGCATAGAGACGTCCCTCCAATCCCTAGCCACAGCCATTCTCCCATTCCCCCCGACCAAACATTTGAGCTACTAGTTGTAGCCATGCTCCGGACATGGTACCAAATGAGACAAACTTCTGTCTCACCGAAATATCCACCATGGCCCCCATCTGCAACAGCCACCAGTTCACTCCTGCAATAATGGACACCCCCTTCAAAAGGTGGAGACATGACGAGGTACTCTGACGGTTAGGGACATGCACCTGGACGATAGAGTAACGACCCTGGGGGAACTCACAAACAAGCTCCAGTTACCAAGAGGCAACAACCTGAGATACATTCAGGTCAAAAACTTACTCCACAAGGAAACAACAATATAACCCCAGATAACAGGACACTCTTTAGTAGAACTGCTAGATGCGGGCAAGATAAACTGCGGTCATGTACGGGCGAGTGTTGGAGGAGGTCTGCTGCCCCCTGGACGAGACAAAGAAAACATTGGGAGTGGGTTCTTTCCGGAGGTGGAGAACAAATTATGAACGGTGTGGGGGGGGGGGTCCGGCCAACCGTACACACATAGTTAGGCCGTGCCCCAGACTTGTCGGACACTGGAAGACCTTCTTTAAGGCCATGTCCAGGGTGTGGGAGTTGAGGGCGGAGTCATGCCCAAAGTTGACAGTCTTTGGGGTCTCAGATCAGTCAGAGCTCTTTATGGGGAGGGGGCCCAAAGCCCTCGGCTTTGTTTTCCTGATTGCCCGCCGGAGAATTCTGCTTGACTGGCGATCAGCAGCATCACCCAAGGCTGCAGGCTGCCTGTCCGACTTGGCAGAATTTCTCAAGTGGGAGAAAATAAAATTTACCATCCGTGGGTCAGAAGAAGGCTTTCGACTTCCGGTTGCGGCTATGCGGAGCTAAGCCGCACGTTCGGCAGCTCCCGCTACTTAAGGACTTTTGGGCCTATTTAAGGGCCCCAAACGGCGCTGTCTCGGCAAATCCCGGTGGGGGAAGGTGTCTGGAGGAGCATTCCCCGTAATGTATGGTGCTCACCCGGAGTGGGGCAAAGGAAAAAGCTGCAGCAGCTCCCCAAGAAAAGCGGGGGAAGAAGGACAAAATGGCGGCTGGCGGAACACCCGAGGACTGGTGGAAGTGGGCGCAGGAGCAGCAGGCCTCTCTTCTGCGCTGTTTTACAGAGCTGAAGGCTGAGTTGCTGGACTCCCTGAATGCGACTACCAACAGGCTGCTTGAGACCCAGGCGGCCCAGGAGGTGTCCATTCGGGAGTTGCAGCAGCAGGCCGCTGAGAGGGAGGAGGAGGCCGTGGTCCTCGTGAGGAAAGTGGAGTTGCACGAGGCACTTCACAAAAAGTGGCAAGACCGCTTGGAGGAGCTGGACGTTCGCACGAGGCGAAAGAATTTGAGGATCCTGGGCCTGGCGGAGGGGCTGGAGGGGTCGGATCTTCCGTCGTATGTGACCACGATGTTGAGCTCGTTGATGGGAGCGGGGTCCTTCCATTTGCCCCTGGAGCCTGAGGGAACCCACAGAGTGCTGGCCAGGAGGCCCAAGGCAATTGAACCCCCGCGGGCGGTGCTGGTGCGGTTCCATCGATTCAGCGACCGGGAGTGTGTGCTGCGCTGGGCCAAGAAAGAGAGGAGCAGCAAGTGGGAGAATTCGGTAGTGCGAATCTACCAGGACTGGAGTGCGGAGGTGGCTAAGCGGCGGGCCGGGTTCAACCGGAGGAAGGCGGTGCTGCATGCCAGGCAGGTCAAATTTGGAATGTTGCAGCCTGCGCATCTGTGGGTGACATATAAGGACCGGCACCACTACTTCGAGTCCCCGGGGGAGGCGTGGGCCTTTGTACAGGCGGAGAAGCTGGACTCGAACTAGGGTCTGGGGACACACTGTTGCTGTTTTGCAATTTTGACACGTGTTTTTTATGCTGGTTTTCTTTTTGCTCTGTTTCCGGGTGGGTTTGTCTGTTGGGTATGGGTGTGGGGTATGTGGGGAACGTTGGGGGTATGTGCTTTATATGTTCTCTTCTGTACGGGTCTGGGGGTTGGGGTGAAACTGGATTTTGGGGAGCTGCGTCAGAAGGGTGGGGTGTGGCAGTATGAAAGCGCGGGCTTTCCTCTGGTTTCCCGCGCTGCGGGGCAGGGGGGTGGAGCTGGCGGTGGGGGCGTGGCCTCTACTGGTTTTCTTTCCCGCGCTGAAACGGTGCCAAGGAGGTGTGGCAAGAGGGGGATGACCCCATGCCGGGAGGGGATGGGTTTTGGCGGGAGCTGCCGGGGTCAGCAGAAGTCAGCTGACTCACGGAAGTACCATGGCGGGCGCGTCGCGGCTAGGAGGGGTCCTAGCCTGGGGGGGGGGGGGGGGGGGGATACCGGGTTGCTGCTGGAATGGCCAGGAAGGGGCTGGTGTGGGCCGGGGGGGGGGTAGAGGAGAGGCGTTATCGCCATGGGGAACGGGTCGGACGGGGCGCGCTGGCCTGGGGCTATGGCTAGCCGGCGGTGGAGGGGGGTGGGTTGCCCACTGATCCAGCTGATTACCTGGAACGTGAGGGGGCTGAATGGGCCAGTTAAGAGAACTAGGGTATTTTCTCATCTGAAGGGGCTGAAGGCGGACGTGGCTGTGCTCCAGGAGACCCACTTGAAGGTTGCGGACCAGGTTTGTCTGAGGAAGGGGTGGGTGGGTCAGGTTTTTCACTCAGGATTGGACGCAAAGAACCGGGGGGTGGCGATTCTGGTGGGGAAGAGGGTGGCGTTCGAGGCGGCTGAGGTGGTGTCGGACAAGGAGGGCAGATATATTATGGTGAAGGGTAGGCTGCAGGGAGAGAAGATGGTGCTGGTTAATGTATATGCCCCGAATTGGGATGATGCTGGCTTCATGAGGCGCTTGTTGAGCTGCATTCCGGACCTGGAGGCAGGGGGCCTGATCATGGGGGGAGACTTTAACACAGTGCTGGATCCCCCACTGGACCGGTCCAGTTCAAGGACGGGTAGGAGACCAGCGGCGGCCAAAGTGCTGAGGGGGTTTATGGACCAGATGGGAGGGGTGGGTCCCTGGAGGTTTGGGAGGCCAAGGGTGCGGGAGTATTCCTTTTTCTCTCATGTCCATAGGGTTTATTCCCAAATAGATTTTTTCGTCCTGAGCAGGGGATTGATCCCAAAGGTGCAGGATGCCGAGTATTCGGCCATAGCAATTTCAGACCATGCTCCGCACTGGGTTGATCTGGAGATGGGGGAGGGGCAGGACCAGCGCCCGCTCTGGCGCCTGGATGTGGGGATGCTGGCTGATGAGGTGTGTAGGAGGGTCCGGGGAAGTATTGAGGGGTATCTTGATACCAACGACACGGGGGAGGTCCGGGTGGGGATGGTCTGGGAGGCTCTGAAAGCAGTGATCCGGGGGGAGCTGATCTCCATCTGGGCCCATAGGGAAAGGAGGTAGAGGAAGGAGAGGGAGAGACTGGTGGGGGAGCTCCTGGATGTGGATAGGAGATACGCGGAGGCACCGGAGGAGGGGTTGCTGGGGGAACGGCGTAGTTTGCAGGTCAAATTTGACTTGTTGACCACCAGAAAGGCGGAGACACAGTGGAGGAGGGCGCAGGGCGTGGTATATGAGTATGGGGAGAAAGCGAGCAGGATGTTGGCGCATCAGCTCCGTAGGCGGCATGCGGCTAGGGAAATTGGTGGAGTGACGGATAGGGGTGGGAATGTAGTGCAGAAGGGGGCAGAAGTAAATGGGGTCTTTAGGGACTTCTACGAGGAACTGTACCGGTCGGAACCTCCGATGGGGAGGGGGGGATGGAGAGCTTCATGAACAGGCTACGGTTCCCAAGGGTTCAAGGGGAGCTGGTAGAGGGGCTGGGGGCGCCGATAGAGTTGGAGGAGCTAGTCAGGGGGATTGGACAAATGCAGTCAGGTAAGACGCCGGGGCCGGATGGGTTCCCGGTGGAATTTTATAAAACGTATGCGGATCTGGTGGGGCCCCTGTTGGTGCGAGCCTTCAATGAGGCATGAGAGGGGGGGGCTCTGCCCCCGACGATGTCGCAGGCACTGATCTCTCTGATCCTGAAGCGGGATAAGGACCCCTTGCAGTGTGGATCATATAGGCCTATCTCGCTCCTCAATGTTGACGCTAAGTTGCTGGCGAAGATCCTGGCCACCTGGATAGAGGACTGTGTGCCAGGGGTGATACACGAGGATCAGACAGGATTTGTCAAGGGACGGCAGCTCAACACGAATGTGCGGAGATTGCTAAATGTCATTATGATGCCGGCGGTGGAGGGGGAGGCGGAAATAGTGGTGGCGCTGGATGCAGAGAAAACGTTTGATAGAGTTGAGTGGGGGTACCTGTGGGAGGTGCTGGAGCGGTTCGGATTCGGGGCGGGGTTCATCAAATGGGTGAGGCTGCTCTACGCGGCTCCGATGGCGAGTGTGGTTACCAATGGAAGGAGATCGGAGTACTTTAGGCTCTACCGTGGGACCAGGCAGGGGTGCCCCCTGTCCCCCTTGCTCTTTGCATTGGCGATTGAACCTTTGGCTATGGCGTTGAGGGAGTCAGGGAGATGGAGGGGTCTGGTGCGGGGTGGGGAGGAACATCAGGTATCGCTGTATGCGGACGACCTGCTGTTGTATGTGGCGGACCCAGAAGGGGGAATGCCGGGGGTGATGGAGCTGTTAGCGGAGTTTGGGGGCTTCTCGGGTATAAGTTAAATTTAGGCAAGAGCGAGGTATTTGTAGTACACCCGGGTGATCAGGAGGAGGGAATTGAGAGGCTCCCGTTTAAGAGGGCAGTGAAGAGTTTCAGATACCTGGGGGTGCAGGTGGCCAGGAGTTGGGGGACTTTCCATAAGCTTAATTTTACCAGGCTGGTGGAGCAGATGGAGGAGGAATTTAAAAGGTGGGACATGGAGCCGCTATCGTTGGCGGGTAGAGTGCAGTCCGTCAAAATGACGGTTCTCCCGCGGTTCTTGTTCCTCTTTCAGTGTTTGCCCATCTTTATCCCCAGGGCCTTTTTTAGAAGGGTGACTAGCAGCATCTTGAGCTTTGTTTGGGCGCATGGGACCCCGAGGGTGAAGAGGGTCTTCTTGGAGCGGGGTAGAGATGTGGGGGGGGGGGGGGGGGGCTGGCGTTACCCAATCTCTCGGGGTATTATTTGGCGGCCAATGTGTCGATGGTGCGCATGTGGGTGATGGAGGGGGAGGGGGCAGCATGGAAACGGATGGAGAGGGCGTCCTGTGGAGATACAGGCCTGGGGGCCCTGGTAACGGCGCCGTGGCCGCTCCCTCCTACGAGGTATACCACGAGTCCGGTGGTGGCGGCTACCCTCAAGATTTGGCGGCAGTGGAGGCGACATAGGGGAGAAGTGGGGGGCTCGATGGAGGCTCCGTTAAGGGGGAACCATCGGTTCGTCCCGGGGAACATTGATGGGGAATTCCAGGGTTGGCACAGAGCGGGCATCAGACAGCTGAGGGACCTGTTTATTGATGGGAGGTTTGCAAGCCTGGGGGAGTTGGAGGAGAAATTTGGGCTCCCCCCGGGGAACATGTTCAGGTATCTGCAGGTAAAGGCGTTTGCTAGGCGGCAGGTGGAGGGATTCTCTTTGCTTCCCGCGAGGCGGGTGAGCGACAGGGTGCTTTCGGGGGTCTGGGTCGGAGAAGGGAAGATATCTGATATCTACAAGGTAATGCAGGAGGCGGAGGAGGCGTCAGTAGAGGAGCTGAAAGCTAAGTGGGAGGGGGAACTGGGGGAACAGATCGAAGACGGGACATGGGCTGATGCCCTGGAGAGGGTTAATTCTTCCTCCTCATGTGCGCGGCTTAGCCTCATCCAATTCAAGGTGCTGCACCGGGCCCACATGTCCGGGTCTAGGATGAGTAGGTTCTTGGGAGGCGAAGACAGGTGTGTCAGGTGTTCGGGGAGTCCAGCGAACCATGCCCATATGTTCTGGGCATGGCCCGGCACTGGAGGAGTTCTGGAAGGGGGTGGCGAGGACAGTGTCGAGGGTGGTGGGATCCAGGGTCAAGCCAGGATGGGGACTCGCGATTTTTGGGGTTGGGGTGGAGCCGGGAGTGCAGGAGGCGAAAGAGTGTGCTGGCCTTTGCGTCCCTAGTAGCCCGGCGAAGGATCTTGCTACAATGGAAGGATGCTAGGCTCCCAAGCGTGGAGACCTGGATCAATGACATGGCGGGTTTTATCAAGCTAGAGAGGGTCAAATCCGCCCTGAGGGGGTCGGTACAAGGGTTCTTTAGGCGGTGGCAACCTTTCCTCGACTTTCTGGCTCAACGATAGGGTACTGGGACAGCAGCAGCAGCAACCCGGGGGGGGAGGGGGGGGGGAGGAGGGGGGGAAGGAGGGGGGGAGGGGGGGGGAGGGGGAAGGGGGGGAGGGGGAGGAGGGGGGAAGGGGGGGAGGGGGTGAAGGGAGGGAGGGGGGGGTCGATGGCTGTTTATTTAATTTAATTTATTTTTAAGTTCTCATGTTCATTGGGGTTGGGGGGTGGGGGGGATGTGATACATGCGTTGATACGGTCTTGGGGGTGTAACAGTTAGTATGGGGTTATTTTGTTGCATTTCATTGTTATATTTTCTGTTAAAAAAATTCAAATAAAAATGATTTTTTTTAAAAAGAAGGCCGTGAAAGCCATTCACCAACTTGCCTCAAGACCTGTTCGTAGCCAACAACCAGTAGAGTAAGCTGGGGGAGGGGGGGTGGGGGCTGTGGGCAGGGACAGAGAGAAAAAGGAAGGGGGGTGCAGGCAGCGCCGGCCCTAGGGTTGCTGGCGCCCCGGGCAAGCTGAACTTCGGCGCCCTTGGGGGGGGTGGGGGGGGAGGGGGGGGGGCCGGGGCCGGGGGGGGCGAGGGGGGCGGGGGGGGCGGACCCGAGGGGGGGGCGGACCTGGGGGGGGCGGACCGCGGGGGGGGCGGACCGAGCGGGGGAGCGGACCGAGCCGGGGGGGCGGACCGAGGGGGGGAGCGGACCGAGCGGGGGGGCGGACCGAGGGGGGGGGCAGCCCTGGGGGAGGGCGGCCACCGCGCATGCGCTGGTTGGCACCGGCCCAACTGCGCATGCGCGGGACCCGAGTCTCTGGCGCCCCCTAGCACATGGCGCCCCGGGCGACTGCCCTGGGTGCAGGGCACGCAAAGAGAACGCGAGAGACAAGGGACAAAGCCATAGGCAACTGGTCAGAGGGCAAGTTAAGGCCCAAACCAAACTGTAAATAGGTACTTGCTCGGGCCATTTTGGGGTGGTAAAATATGTAAGCCGGCTAAAGGAGGGGTCACGGCCACAGTTGTAAGGAAGACATTTGCTCGGCAGCACGGTAGCACTGTAGCTTCACAGCGCCAGGGTCCCGGATTCAATTCCCGGCTGGGGTCACTATCTGTGCGGAGTTTGCACATTCTCCCCGTGTCTGCGTGGGTTTCCTCCCACTAATCCCAAAAGACGTGCTGTTAGGTAATTTGGACATTCTAAGTTCTCACTCTGTGTACCCGAAGGGGCTTTTCACAGTAACTTCATTGCAATGTAAGCCTACTTGTGACAATAAAGATTATTCTTTCAAAAATGTTGTGCTTTTTTTTTCTTTGGCACAGTTTTTGTAATTTCTGAATTGTTGAATATTAACTATGAAAATCCAATAAAAACATTTCTTTTAAAAATCCAATATATTCTCAGTTCCATTGGTGTGCCTCCTAGCAAGAAAATGTATTTTTTTAAAAATAATTTTTATTGGAATTTTTTTAAAAATATATATCAACAGAACAATAATAACAATAACAATAATAATAAACACCCCCCGGCACCCGTAACAACGCATATAACAAACCCCCACCCCCCCCCAAATCCAATAAACAACAAAATAAATTAACAATAAGCAAATTAACTTAAACACTATCCCCCTAAATCACCCCCCCCCCCCCCCCCCCCCACCCCGTTCCCCCCTTCCCCTCCGGGTTGCTGCTGTTGCTGACCTAGTATCTTATCGTTGAGCCAGAAAGTCGAGGAAAGGCTGCCACCTCCTAAAGAACCTTGTACCGACCCCCTCAGGGCGGATTTGACCCTCTCCAGCTGAATGAATCCCGCCATGTCATTAATCCAGGTCTCCACGCTTGGAGGTCTCGCATCTTTCCACTGCAGCAAGATCCTCCGCCGGGCTACTAGGGACGCAAAGGCCAATACATTGGCCTCTTTCGCCTCCTGCACTCCCGGCTCCGCCCCAACCCCAAATATCGCGGGTCCCCAGCTTGGCTTGACCCTGGATCCCACCACCCTCGACACCGTCCTCGCCACCCTCTTCCAGAACTCCCCCAGTGCCGGGCATGCCCAGAACATATGTGCATGTTTCGCTGGACTCCCCGAACACCTGATGCACCTGTCTTCGCCCCCAAAGAACCTACTCATCCTAGATCCGGACATGTGGGCCCGGTGCAGCACCTTAAACTGGATGAGACTAAGCCTCGCACATGAAGAGGAGGAGTTCACCCTCTCCAGGGCGTCCGCCCATGTCCCCTCCTCAATCTGCTCCCCCAGCTCCACCTCCCACTTAGCCTTCAGCTCCTCTACCGGCGCCTCCCCCACCTCCTGCATTACCTGGTAGATGTCAGACACCTTCCCATCCCCGACCCACACCCCCGAAAGCACCCTATCCCTTACCCCCCGCGGGGGCAGCAAAGGGAACCCCTCCACCTGTCGCCTAGTAAATGCCTTGACCTGAAGGTACCTAAACATATTCCCCGGGGGGAGCTCAAACTTCTCCACTTCACCAAGGCCCGCGAACCTCCAGTCAATAAACAGGTCTCCCAACTTCCTAATGCCCGCCCTGTGCCACCCCAGGAACCCGCCATCCATGTTCCCTGGGACAAACCGGTGTTTCCCCCGCAGCGGGGCCTCCACCGAGCCCCCCACTTCCCCCCTGTGTTGCCTCCACTGCCCCCAAATTTTGAGGGTAGCCGCCACCACCGGGCTCGTAGTGTACCTCGTTGGAGGGAGCGGCAGCGGCGCCGTTACCAGTGTCTTCAGGCTCGTGCCTCCACAGGGCGCCATCTCCATCCGTTTCCATGCTGCCCCCTCCCCATCCATTACCCACTTACGTACCATCGAGACGTTAGCCGCCCAATAGTACCCAGAGAGGTTGGGCAGCGCCAGCCACCCTCTATCCCTGCCCCGCTCCAAAAAGACCCTCCTTACCCTCGGAGTCCCGTGCGCCCAAACAAATCCCAGAATGCTGCTGTTCACCCTCCGAAAAAAGGCCCTCGGAACGAAAATGGGGAGGCACTGAAACAAAAACAAAAACCTCGGGAGCACCGTCATTTTAACGGACTGTACTCTACCCGCCAACGACAACATGCCCCACCTTTTAAATTCCTCCTCCATCTGCTCCACCAACCTAGTAAAATTGAGCTTGTGCAGAGTCCCCCAGCTCCTTGCCACCTGAATCCCCAGGCATCTAAAACCCCCTCGCTGCCCTCTTTAGCGGGAGCCTACCAATCCCCTCCTCCTGATCTCCCGGGTGTACGACAAACAGCTCATTCTTGCCCAGGTTCAATTTATATCCCGAGAAACTCCCGAACTCAGCAGGAATCTCCATCACTTCCGGCATTCCCCCCACCGGGTCTGCTACACACAACAGCAAGTCGTCTGCATACAGCGACACTCGGTGCTCCTCCCCATCTCGCACCAAACCCCTCCACCTCCTCGACTCCGAGAGCCATGGCAAGAGGCTCAATTGCCAACGCAAAAAGCAAGGGGGACGGGGGCACCCCTGCCTCGTCCCACGGTGGAGCCTAAAGTACTCGGACCTCCTCCTATTTGTCGCTACACTTGCCATCAGGGCCTCATACAGCAACCTCACCCATTTAATAAACCCCACCCCAAACCCGAACCTCTCCAACACCTCCCACAAGTACCCCCACTCAACCCTGTCAAAGGCCTTCTCCGCGTCCAATGCCACCACAATCTCCGCCTCTCCTTTTGCTGCCGGCATCATTATCACATTAAGCAGCCTTCACACGTTAGTGTTCAGCTGCCTCCCCTTCACAAAACCCGTCTGATCTTCATGTACCACCCCCCGCACCCAGTCCTCTATTCTAGTGGCCAAGATCTTCGCCAGCAACTTGGCGTCTACATTCAGCAGTGAAATCGGCCTGTATGATCCGCACTGCAAGGGGTCCTTATCACGCTTCAGAATCAGGGAGATTAGCACCCGAGACATCGTCGGGGGCAGAACACCCCCCTCCCATGCCTCGTTGAAGGTCCTAACCAACAGGGGGCCCAGCAGGTCCGCGTATTTCTTATAAAATTCAACCGGGAACCCATCCGGTCCCGGCGCCTTCCCCGACTGCATGTGGCCAATCCCACTGACCAGCTCCTCCAACTCGATCGGTGCCCCCAGTCCCTCCACCTGCTCCTCCTGCACCCTTGGAAATCGGAGCCTGTCCAAAAAACTCTCCATTCCCCCTCCCACCGTCGGCGGCTCCAACCGGTACAGTTCCCTATAAAAGTCTCTAAAGACCTCATTGACCTCTGCCCCCTGCCGCACCACATTCCCATCTCTATCCTTCACTCCACCAATCTCCCTAGCCGCGTCCCGCTTACGAAGCTGATGCGCTAGCATCCTGCTCGCCTTCTCTCCATACTCATAGACCGCTCCCTGCGCCTTCCTCCATTGTGTCTCCGCCTTTCTGGTGGTCAATAAATCAAACTTAGCCTGCAAGCTACGCCGTTCCCCCAGCAATCCCTCCTCCGGTGCCTCCGCGTACCTCCTATCCACACTCAACAGCTCCTCCACCAGTCTCTCCTTCTCCCTCCTCTCCCCCCTCTCCCTATGGGCTCGGATGGAGTTCAGCTCCCCCCTAATCACTGCCTTCAGAGCCTCCCACACCATCCCCACCTGGACCTCCCCAGTATCATTGACCTCGAGGTACCTCTCGATACATCCCCGAACCCTCCTACACACCTCCTCATCAGCCAACAACCCCACGTCCAGACGCCAAAGCGGGCGCTGGTCCCGCACCTCCCCCATCTCCAGATCCATCCAATGCGGAGCATGGTCCGAAATCGCAATAGCCGAATACTCGGCCTCCTCCACCCTTGGGGCCAGTCCCCTACTCAAAACAAAGAAATCAATACGGGAATAAACCCTGTGCACATGGGAGAAAAAAGAGTACTCCCGAGCCCTCGGCCTCCCGAACCTCCAGGGATCCACTCCTCCCATCTGGTCCATAAACCCCCTCAACACCTTGGCCGCCGCCGGCCTCCTGCCTGTCCTTGAACTAGAACGATCCAGTAGGGGATCCAGCACCGTATTGAAGTCCCCCCCATGATCAAGCCCCCCACCTCCAGGCCAGGAATGCAGCCCAGCATACGCCTCATGAAACCAGCAGCATCCCAATTTGGGGCATACACATTAACCAACACCACCCTCTCCCCCTGCAGCTTACCGCTCACCATCACATATCTGCCGCCACTATCAGCCACAACCTCAGACGCCTCAAACACCACCCTCCTCCCCACCAGGATCGCCACCCCCTGGTTCTTCGCGTCGAGCCCTGAGTGAAAAACCTGCCCCACACACCCCTTCCTCAGACAGACCTGGTCCGCCACCTTCAGGTGGGTCTCCTGGAGCATGGCCATGTCCGCCTTCAGCCCCTGCATATGCGAAAACACCCGGGCCCGCTTAACCGGCCCATTCAACCCCCTCACGTTCCACGTGATCAGCCGGATCAGGGGGCACCCCGCCCCCCTCCCCCTTCGACTTGCCATAGCCCATCGACTGCTCGCCCCTGGCCAGCACCCATTCGGCCCGTTTCCCACGGCGATAGAACCTCACCCCGACCCGCACCAACTCCTCCCTGGCCATTCCAGCAGCAACCCGGTATCCCCACCCCCCCAGGCTAGGACCCCTCCTAGCTGCGACTCTCCCTCCACTGTACTCCCGTGAGCCAGCTGACTTCTGTTGACCCCGGCAGCTCCCGCTCTAACTCCGACCCCTCCCGATATGAGGTCCCCCCTTCTCCCCTGCATCAGCTCCTGGGCTCCACTTCAGCATGGGAAACCCGGCCTAATAACCACGCCCCTCACCACCAGCTCCACCCCCTCGTCCCGCAGCGCGGGAAACCAGAGAAAAGCCCGCGCTTTCACACTGCCCCACCCCACCAACGCAGCTCCCAAACAGCAGTCCCAACCCAACCACCAACTCCGTACAAACAAAGACACAGATCAACCACAAACCCCAGTACCCCCCTTAGAACAGAAAACCATAAAACTCATCGTCCGAAAGCGAGAGAAAAAACAGAAACAAACAAACGGAATAACCCGCTACAGCATAAAAAATGATACAAAAATAGAGAAACTCCCACAGCCCCCAATCTCTAGTTCGAGTCCAGCTTTTCAGCCTGCACAAAGGCCCACGCTTCCTCCGGGGACTTAAAGTAGTGATGCCGGCCCTTGTAGGTGACCCACAGGCGCGCAGGCGGCAGCATGCCGAACTTCACCTGCTTTCCATGGAGCACCGCCTTCGTCCGGTTATACCCGGCTCTCCGCTTGGCCACCTCCGCACTCCAGTCCTGGTAGATACGAACTACCGAATTCTCCCACTTACTACTCCTCACCTTCTTGGCCCATCGGAGAACACAATCCCGGTCACTGAACCGATGGAACCACACCAGCACCGCTCGCGGGGGTTCATTCGCCTTAGGCCGCCTGGCCAGTACTCTGTGGGCCCCCACCAGCGAGTTCAACATCACGGCCACATAGGCCGGCAGGTCCAACCCCTCCGGCCCCTCCTCGAGGCCCAGGATCCACAGGTTCTTCCTCCGTGACCGAAGCTCCATCTCCTCGGACCAATCTTGCCACTTTTTATGAAGCGCCTCGTGTATCTCCACCTTCCCCATGAGGGCCGAAACCTCCTCCTCGCACTCAGAGACCTGCTGCTGCAACTCCAGTATCGCTACACCCTGGGTTGTCTGGGTCTCCAGCAGCTTACTCGTCGTCACCTTCAGGGATTCCAACAATTTCCCTTTCAGCTCCGTGAAATAGCGCAGAAGGGCCGCCTGCTGCTCCTCAGCCCACTGCCTCCACTCCTCAGGGGCTCCACCGGCCGCCATTTTGTCCACCTTCCCCCGCTTTTCCAGGAGAGCTGCTGCCGTTTTTCTCCTCGCCCCACTTCGAGTCCGCACCATAAATCCCGGGGGGTTTTGCTCCAGACCCCTTTATCTACCAGGAATCGTCGAATCAGCGCCGTTTGGGGCCCTGAAAAGAGCCCACAAGTCCTATTAAAGCGGGAACTGCCGAACGTGTGGCTTAGCTCCACATAGCCGCAACCGGACGTCCTCCTGGCAAGAAAATTGAGCATTACATTAATAAGTGGTTGTTTATTGGGCAGCACGGTGGCGCAGTGGACTAGCATTGCTGCTTCACGGCGCCGAGATCCCAGGTTCGATCCCGGCTCTGGGTCACTGTCCGTGTGGAGTTTGCACATTCTCCCGTGTTTGTCTGGGTCTCACCCCCACAACCCAAAGATGTGCAGGGTAGGTGGATTGAACATGCTAAATTGTCCCTTATTTAGAAAAAATTAATTGGGTGCCCTAAATTTATTTTGAAAAAATTTTTTTACTGATTGGTCATTTACTATATTAGTTTTTCCTGAAGTGGGTTTATTGCATATTGGTGACCATCTTGATTGCAAGGAAGACCAGGGGCATTAAAAATGCCCACTTAATATGATGGAGGGTTTCAGATAGTAAACTCCAACTCACGGACCAACTGCCGGGTGTGTCGCGGACATCTTCAACCTCTCCCTACTCCATTCGAGTTTCCCACCTGCTTCAAGAAGACCACCATCATACCGGTGCCAACGAAGAACCAGGCAACGTGCCTCAACGACTACCGTCCGGTGGCCTTGACATCTATCATTATGAAGTGCTTCAAGGGGTGGCACGTGGCACAGTGGTTAGAACTAGGACTACAGTGCTGCGGACCTGGGTTCGAATCCCAGCCCAGGGCCACTGTCCGTGTGGAGTTTGCACATTCTCCCCATGTCTGTGAGTTTCAACCCACAACCAAAGATATGTAGGTCAGGTGGATTGGCCACGCTAAATTGCCCCTTAATTGGAAAAAGAAATAATTGGATCCTCTAAATTTATTTTTTTTAAAGTGCTTCGAGAGGTTGGTCATGAGACACATTAACTCCATACTCCCAGAATGCCTTGATCCACTGCAATTTGCATACCGCCATCTCCCTGGCCCAACACTCCCTGGAGCATCTCAAAAACAAGGACTCCTAGGTCAGACTCTTATTCATTGACTACAGCTCCGCCTTCAGCACCATAATCCCAGCCAAGCTCATATCAAAACTCCAAAACCTAGGAGTTGGTTCCTCCCACTGGAACTGGATCAATCAGTAAGGATAAACAACAACACCTCCTCCACGATAGTCCTCAATACCGGGGCTCCGCAAGGCTGCGTACGTAGGCCCCTACTCTACACCCTATACACACAACTGTATGCAAAATTCGGCACCAACTCCATCTACAAGTTTGTTGATGACACGAGCGTAGTGTGTCGGATCTCGAACAACAATAAGTCAGAGTACAGGAGGGTGATAGAAAATCTAGTTGCGTGGTGTAACGACAACAATCTCTCCCTCAACATCAGCAAAACTAAGGAATTCGTCATTGAATTCAGGAAGCAAAGTACTGTACACACTTCTGTCAGCATCAATGGTGCCGAGGTGGAGATGGTTGACAGAATCAGATTTCGAGGAGTGCACATCACCAACAATCTGTCCTGGTCCACCCACATCAATGCTCCGACTAAGAAAGCACAACATCACCTGTACTTCCTTAGGAAACTAAGGGCAGCACAGTGACATAGTGGTTACCACTGCTGCCTCATTGCACTGAGGATCCAGATTCAATCCCGCCCCTGGGTTACTGTCTGTGTGGTGTTTGCATATTCTCCCCATGCCTACGTGGGTCCCACCCCCACAACCCAAAAGATGGGTAGTTGTATTGGCACGCTAAATTACTCCTTAATTGGAAAAAAATAATTGGGTACTCTAAATTTATTTTAAAAAGGAAACTAAAGAATTCCACATTGACTTTTTTTAGATAAATTTTAGAGTACCCAATTCTTTTTTCTAATTAAAGGGGAAATTTAGCATGTCCAATCCACCTATCCTGCAAATCTTTTTTTGGGATGTGGGGGGAGATCTACGCAGATCCGGGGCAAACTCCGCACAGACAGTGACCCAGGACCAGGTTCGAACCTGGGTCCTCAGCGGTGTGATGCAGCAGTGCTAAACATTGTACCACTGTGCTGCCCCTGTCCACATTGGCATCTGTACAGTTGCACCATAGAAAGCACCATATCGCAGCTTGGTGTGGCAACTGCTCGGCCCAAAACTGTAAGAAACTAGAGAGTCGTGAACCCAGCCCAGTCCAGCACGCAAACCCGCCTCCCACCCATTGACTCTGTCTACACCTCCTGCTGCCTTGGGAAAGCAGGTAGCATAATTAAAGGCCCCTCCCACCCAGCTTATTCATTCTTCCAATCTGTTCTATCGGGCAGGAGATACAAAAGTCTGAGTTCACGCACTAACAGATTCAAAAACAGCTTCTTCCCCGCTGTTACCAGACTCTTGACCCTCTTATGAACTGACCTGATCTCCACGCATCTTCTCTACTGAGTAGGACTACACTCCGTATGCTTCACCCGATGCCTGGGCCTATGTATTTACATTGTGTATTTATGTAGGTGCTATGTTTTTTTCTGTCTGGACTTTATGCAGAACAATACTTCTCACTATGCCTCGGTACATGTGACAAATTAAATCCAATACAATATCTCCCTCTGGAGTGTCAATTGGTCCCACATTAACTTGCATTTATTGAGGACAATCATGTCTTGTGAGACTGGGAATTGAGTTATTTTCTGTGATAAATTCTCCTCCGTTAGTGGATCAATCTTTACAATATGCTGTGAAATCGGTGTTTTGTTGGCCGAGGCATTCTTTTCCTCGAATGCTATTACATTTTATATTGACGATACTGAGGAGTAGCTTTGGTCTTGTGTTTTGGTTATTGTCTTGGTATTGAAAGAATGCTGACCTTGGGCAGCTCTGTTAACATAGAATCCCAGGGCAGCATGGTGGCCTAGTGGTTAGCACAACCGCCTCACAGCGCTGAGGTCCCAGGTTCGCTCTGGGTCACTGTCCGTGTGGAGTTTGCACATTCTCCCCGTGTCTGCGTGGGTTTCGCCCCCACAACCCAAAAATGTGCAGAGTAGGCGGATTGGCCATGCTAAATTGCCCCTTAATTGGAAAAAATAATTGGGTAATCTAAATTTATTTAAAAAAAACAGAATCCCTACAGTGCATTTAGCCCACTTAGTCTGCATCAACCCTCTGAAAGAGCACTTAATATAGACCCACTCCCTGCGCTATTCCTGTAACTCCACCTAACCTGCACATTTTTGGACACTAAGGAGCAATTTAGCATGGCAAATCCACCCAAACTGCACATGTGACTGTTTAACCTTCTGATCCTGTCCACTTGAGTCTTGGTGGAGTAACTTGTCTTTTCTGCTGTCTCTGTTCCTTCACTTTGAATCGACTTACATTCACCTATCCATTTTCATTTTAACTTTACTGGTTTAACTTTTCTTGTCTGCACCTTGGCTGGTGGTACATTTGGTTTGTAGGCTGGTGACAGGCAATACAATCATTTCTAGGGCAGCACGGTGGCACAGCGGTTAGCATTGCTGCCTACGGCGCTGAGGACCCGGGTTCAAATCCCGGCCCTGGGTCACTGTCCGTGTGGAGTTTGCACATTCTCCCCGTGTTTGCGTGGGTTTCACCCCCACAACCCAAAGATGTGCAGGCTAGGTGGATTGGCTACGCTAAATTGCCCCTTAATTGGAAAAAAAAATGCAATCTATTTCTGGAATCTGGGTTGAGTTTGTGTATTCAAACTATCACAGTAAGAAGTCTTACAACACCAGGTTAAAGTCCAACAGGTTTGTTTCAAACACGAGCTTTCGGAGCACTGCTCCTTCCTCAGGTGAATGGCGAGGTATATACCTCTCCACGTTATACCTCTCCATTCACCTGAGGAAGGAGCAGTACTCCGAAAGCCCGTGTTTGAAACAAACCTGTTGGACTTTAACCTGGTGTTGTAAGACTTCTTACTGTGCTCACCCCAGTCCAATGCCGGCATCTCCACATCAAACTATCACAAGTATGGCACAGCCACAGAGCATCAACGTGGGTGATATGATTCAATGATGAGCCTGAATTTCAGTGACTGCCAGAGTGAGATTATCACGGTGCTCCTAATTTCTTATCTGATCCTCTCTCTCGCCAGTACTTCTGAATGAGACTGAGCGAGATCCGGGCAGTGAAACGCATCCAAGTCGGATGTAAGGATGCCACACACCCTTTCTCATGACACCAACTGCTGTAAACCAGGTATATTAAAGATCCCAGGCAGGTGGGGGAGAAGGTCCATGCACAGGATTTGGGGGGGGGGGGGGGAGAGCAGAATTGCCAGGGGGAGGGAGGTGGGGGTTCAGGCTGGGCGGGGGCGCCTCCGACGTGTCTGGGAGTGTGGAGAGGAGGAGTGAGAGTCGGGGTTTGAGGGGGAATTCAGTGAGGGTGGGGGGATCCCCTTGAGGAACGGTTGGGGGGGGGATGTCCCCTGGCAGGGGGGTGGGGGCAATTGTGGTTGGAGGGGGAGTCCCAGGGTAGGGAGTCCTTTGGGGTTCAGGGATGTGGGAGGCGTTTGGGGGAGGGGGGGAGCTGGTCAGTCTGGATCTAGAGAATAGTTACCCAGAAGTTAGAATTTGTTTTGACCCCTCTAACGTTTTCTGGGTAACTATTGCTGTAATACTGTTGGAACCATCAGAACTCTATGATTTAAGTCACGGATTTGGATGGTTTCCAGTGCTGGAGAAATGCACTTCTGGGATGGTTGCTGTGCAAATCCTTACCTGGGAGTGTCCAGGTGGAGGGAGGATTCCCCAGCCCAACTTTGCAGTACTGTACTACTCTCCAACCTCCCTCCCTCTCCACCCCCCCCCCCCCCCCCCCCCCCCCCCCCCACCAGAAGTTATGGCCCAATTTTTTTTATCGGATGCTCCACAACAGCTGTTACGATACATCCTTGGGGGCAGCATGGTGGCACAGTGGTTAGCATTGCTGCCTACGGCGCTGGGGACCCGAGTTCGAATCCCGGCTCTGGGTCACTGCCCGTGAGGACTTTGCACATTCTGACCTGATAGAGTCTGATATCAATAAAAAGGCTGTAAAATTGTCATTAGAAACCCAGTCACTCACTGATGTCCTTTAGGGGAGGGAGCATGCTATTGTTACCTAGTCTGGCCTCAATGTGACTCCAATTCCACATCAACAGACTCTGACAGGACCCAACAAGACACTCACTCCATAAAATGACAGCATTGGGCAGCAAGAGGAGTGCTGATCATTCCAATCATGCTTAGATCCTGACAACTAATTTCCAAGTGGAATCTGAATCTGAAATTATTTGGTAACATTTAACAGTTTTAATTTCTATGGATATTTTTGCAGCATATTTTTTTAATGGTTTAAATGTGGAGTTAATACCTCATCTCAAATATATCAAAAAATGTATAGAATCATTGAATCATAGAATTTACAGTGCAGGAAGAGGCCATTCGGCCCCTCGAGTCTGCACCGGCTCTTGGAAAGAGCATCCTACGTAAGCCCACGCCTCCACCCTAGCCCCGTAACCCAGCTAACCTTTTTGGACACTAAGAGCAATGTACCATGGCTAATCCACCCAACCTGCACATCTTTGGACTGTGGGAGGAAACCAGAGCACCCGGAGGAAACCCATGCACACACGGGAAGAGCGTGCAGAGTCCACGCAGTATATAATGTATGAGTTTGAAGTGCAAAGATGTTTATGTGGACCAATTCACAGATTGATTTTTAAAAATTTAATGAAGCTATTTGTTGATACATTAACTTTAAACATTATAAGCAGTCAAAGAATTTCACCATTCATTCAAAAACGAGTCCTTGAACATTTCCGGAAATGTGAAATTGGCATCTTGTAATTCCGCTTATGAACATTTGATGGTGCTGGAAGGCCATTGTTCAATGCTCCCTTAAAGCTTACTCATGAGTGTCAGTGGGTAAGTATAATCAAAGTGTACAAATTATATGCATTTTGAAGACTTTAACTGAAGTATTAGCACTGAGTTTGATTTGCAGATGCAATGTCAATATCATCTATGCTAGATAGTAACCTCATTATAATTTTTAAGTTTTTATAAAATGCAAATGTCCTTGATCTGTGGAAAATGATTAAGAATGATCTGGGATTTGGGGTGGCACAGTGATGCAGTGATTAGCACTGCTGCCTCATGGCGCTGAGGACCCTGGTTCAATCCCAGATCACTGTCTGTGTGGAGTTTGCACATTCTCCCTGTGTTTGCTGGGTCTCACCCTCACAGCCAAAAGACGTGCAGTATAGGTGGATTTGCCACACTAAATTGTCCCTTAATTGGGAAAAAAAAGAATTGGGTACTCTAAATTTAAAAAATATACGAATGATCTAGGATTTACATAGCATGACATCATGCCCTGAGTACATCCCAAAGTGTTTCACAGCCAATGAATTGCTTTTTGAAGTAAAATGTAAGTTACTGTGGATGCTGGAATCTGAAACAAAAACAGAAAATACTGGACAATCGCAGCAGGTCTGACAGCATCTGTGGGGAGAGAAGGGAGCTAAAGTTTCGGGTCTGGGTGGCTTTGACAAAGAGTCATCCAGACTTGAAACGTTAGAACATACAGTGCATAAGGAGGCCATTTGGCCCATCAAGTCTGCACCGACCCACTTAAGCCCTCACTTCCATCCTATCCCTGTAATCCAATAACCCCTCCTAACATTTTATTTTTGGTCACTAAGGGCAATTTATCAGGCCCAATCAACCTAACCTGCACATCTTTGGACTGTGGGAGGAAACCGAAGCACCCGGAGGAAACCCACCCAGACACGGGGAGAACATGCAGACTTCTCACAGACAACGACTCAGCAGGGAATCGAACCTTGGGACCCTGGTGTTGTGAAACTGCAGTGCTATCCATTTGTGCTACCGTGCTGCCCTCTTAGCTCCTGTCTCTCTCCACAGATGCTGGCAGACCTGCTGAGGTTGTCCAGTATTTTCTGTTTTTGCTTTTTGTGGTGTCGTCTGCATTGGCAAATATAGAAGGAGAGCATGGTCGGACAAACAGCAAATGAAATGAATGACTCCATCTGGATTCAGGGTAAGTACAGTATTGAATAATATCCCAGGGGAATCTTATTGTAATCACATTGATTATGTTGAATAGTTGTTAATCCACAAAGATGGCTCTTCTAACAGTGTTAGTCATACAGTGCAGAAGAAGTCCTTCGGCCCATTGAGTCCGACAAAACTACACGAAATCTACACTAAACTCACTTGAATGTTATGGCATTTCAGGTGCTCATCCACTTACATTTTAATGGCTGTGAGGTTTCCCGTCTCTATTACCCTCCCAGATAGTGTTGCTGAGTGAGACTGTGGCCACATGCTCAAAGCCCTGGAGTTAATTTAAAATAATATTTCAATGTAAATTCCTTTTGAGTGTCGCCATATTTCAATAGTTTCACATCTAAAGATTAGTTATTTTTACAGTTAAATAAAAAGGGTAAGGCCCTACCCTCTGTTTTAACATCCGTCAGGAAAAGCTCCATTTCATATATCAGTTTAATAAATCTGTTAAATGGCAGCACAGTGGCAAAGCGGTTAGCATTGCTGCTTACAGCATTGAGGACCCAGGTTCAAGTCCCAGCACTGGGTTACCGTCCGTGTGGAGTTTGCACGTTCTCCCCATGTTTGTGTGGGTTTCACCCCTACAACCCAAAGATGTGCAGGTTAAGTGGGTTGGCCCCTTAATTGGAAAAAATAATTGGGTATTCTAAAAAAATTTTAAATTAAATAAAAAATAAATCTGTTAAATGTTTCCCTGATTCTGGCACATGTTCCAGTCACTACATTCTGGCACCCCAGTCACTGCACTCTGGTTGAAAAGGAGGATTAATCCAAGAATAAATTGGAATTTTAAAAGAATACAAAGTAAACATGTGTAAAACAGACATGTTTATGCAATTCTCCCACTCTATTATTTTTTTCTCCTTGTTTTCATAGTCCTTCCTTCCCAAGCAACAAAGAGACCCCAAGCTGACTGTAAATCTCTGCTGCTTATCCTGTGTTTATAATAGTAACATGGGTTGATTTTTCTGTTTCCCCCCCTTCCCTTTCCCAGACCCGCCTCTCTTGCAGATGGTTCAACAAGATAGTGAGCATTTTTCTGCCACAATGCGTCACAAAATGCCCATCCTGGGTGAACTTTTGTTCAGCACGAGGGATTTATACTTTGAAAGTCTGTTTCTTTTGCAGATTGTTTTCAATTCTGGGTATTCAAGGGCAGCACGGTGGCACAGTGGTTAGCATTGCTGCCTACGGCGCTGAGGACCTGGGTTTGAATCCCGGCCCTGGGTCACTGTCCATGTGGAGTTTACACATTCTCCCCGTGTCTGTGTGGGTTTCACCCCCACAACCCAAAGATGTGCAGAGTAGGTGGATTGGCCATGCTAAATTGCCCCTTAATTGGAAAAAATCATTGTGTACTCTAAATTTATAACATAAAAATAAAAATTCTGGGTATGTGTTTGTCTCCAAATGTGGATGTTATCCTCTCCCCACATTTATTCAAGAAACCAACAGCATTGTGAAGCACTTTTGTCCATTCACAAACTGATCACTGGGCGGTGTAGAAGACTATGTGTGTTTCTAAAACCCAGAATAATGTTTTGGATTAAATGTTAATGGATTAAAAGGATATTTTTTTTAGGTTAGCTGGCATGACATTGTAGATGTGACAGATGATCTGAATGTCTTGAGGGTGGGGGGAAATAAAAGGCAGGATTTATTTTTCTATTAGCTGTTCCGTGATCCATTGTACATGTGGAGAGATTGAGCAAATGGGCCTCACCAGTGATGCCTTAGCTTCCCACACTTGCTCGCCAAAGAGGAGCTGATTGGACCATGCATGAGAATGCCCACTGTCTTTGAGGACATCTCCAGCAAGCAGGCCATGTATAGTATAATCCTTCTCCTGTCATACCTACACTTACAAAGATAATCGTTACAGGACAAATGGAACATCACCGTGAAGTTTATTTTTGCCTTTATTGGATTTGCCAGTTCAGTCATAAAATCCCTACAGTGCAGAAAGAAGGACGCCATTCGGCTCATCAAGTCTGCACTGATACTTTGAAAGAGCACCCTACCTAGGCCCCCGACCTACCCCCGCAACTCAACTAACCTGCACATCTTGACTACCCGGAGGAAACCCACGCAGGCATGGGGAGAATATGCAAACACACACACACCCAAGGCCAGAATTGAACCCAATTCCCTAGTGCTGTGCCATGCCGCCTCCTCCGACTACACTGGAGTTGTTATATAGTAACTCTCTCACCTGCAGGTTGCAAGGCTGAAGATTTAAATCCTGCTCCAGGACTTGAGTACAGAATCCAGGCTGACATTTTCACTTTTGCAGCCAAGAATTGGGATGTTAAACCAAGTCCTGCTGTTGTCCTCTCTGGTTGACAATATGTCTTTTCAGAACTGTGATGTTAAGTGGGCTCACATTTTCACACAGCAGGGACTTCATTGGCTGGAAGCACTGTGAATTGTTCAGTGGCCAGGTAAGGTCTGATAGAAAGTTTCTTGATGCAAGAGCTCATTTTTAAAAGAACAAATTTATATTCGGAGACACGAATGTATAAAGGAAGTACACAATAACTACAATATAAAGCAGCACTGAATGGTTTAACAATTACAACTGGCTGGAAAATTCTTTGATTTTATTTTTGTTAGTTGAATCTATTGTGATATAACTGTTAAGAGTTGTACATTGTTGCTTTAATGTCATCTTTCTCGAGTTAAATAGTTGGAAGCATTTCTTCGTCTGAGGTCGGAGATATAAGTTGTTGAAATCTCTTCTGTAGGTGAGCTACAAAGTGGAACCAGATTTAATTGCTCCTGCCTCAGTTTACCATGAAATATTTTCAATAGCCCAAGTCAATGAATTGGATTTCCCATTCTTCACCATTGTCCAGAGAACCCTGCTGTAAATGTGGTTGTTGACCATGAGTGGGAAACGGGATTGCATCTCTCCAGATTGGGAATGTTCTGATGTTTGGCCTCATGCTGGAGGGAAAGGAAATTAGTTGGGAGGGAAAAGCCGTTTGTCATATTCTGTTACATCAGCTGTAGAGTACTCCATTGCTGCAGGAGTTGAGTGCAGAAGCTATTCATAGAATCCCTACAGTGCAGGAGACCATTCAGCCCATCAAGTCCGCACTGACCTTCTGAAAGATCACCTTAGCTACATCCACGTCCCCACCCCATCTCTGTAACCCCACCTAACTTTTTGGACATTAAGGGGCAATTTTAGCATTCCCAATCCACCTAACCTACTTATCTTTGGACTGTGGGAGGAAACCGGAGCACCCGGAGGAAACCCACGCAGGCACGGGGAGAACACACAAATTTCAGTCACCCAAGGCTGGAATTGAATCCGCATCCCTGGTGCTGAGGCAGCAGTGTTTTTTTTTTCATTTAGAGTATCCAATTCATTTTTTTCCAATTAAGGTGCAATTTAGCGTTGACAATCCACCTGCTTTGCACATCTTTGGATTGTGGGGTCGAAACCCACGCAGACACGAGGAGAATGTGCAAACTCCACACGGACAGTGACCCAGAGCCGGGATCGAACCTGGGACCTCGGCGCCGTGAGGCATCAGGGCTAACCCACTGCGCCACATGCTGCCCAGAGGCAGCAGTGTTAACCAAAAATGTATTTGACCACTCACTCAATTTATCTAAATCAGTTTGAAGCCTGCTAACATCATCCTCACCACTTAATCCCACCAAGTTTCATGTTGTCAGCAAATCTGGAAATTTTACATTTGGTTCCCTCATCCAAATTATTGATGTATATTGTGAACAGCTGGGGCCGAAACACAGATCCTTGCGGGACCCCACAAATCACCGCTGCCAGTCTGAAAGATCTATTCCTAGTCTGTTTCCTGTCTGCTTACCAATTTTCAATCCATATCAATATATTACCCCCAGTTCTGTGTGCTTTAATTTTTCACTCTAACCTCTTATGATGTGGGACTTTTATCAAAAGCTTTCTGAAAATCCAAATCCACACTGATTCACTGTGGTCTATTCTGCTGTTTACGTCCACAAAACACTCCCAGTAGGTTTTGTCAAGCATGATTTCCCTTTCATAAATCCATGTTGACTTTGTCTAATCCTGTTTCCCTACATGTTAGGTTAACCAGTCTCTAATTCCTGTTTTCTCCCTCCCTCTCTTTTTTTTTCAATAGTGGGATTACATTTTCCACCCTCCAATCTGCCGGACTGTTCCAGAATCATCTGAATTTTTTAAGGATGACAACCACCACATCCACAATTTCCATGGCCACCGCCTTTAGTACCATGATGTAGATTACCAGGCCCAGGAGATTTCTCATCTTTCAGTGATTGAATACTCTCCACTTGCCTGGGCGAGTGCAGCAACATTCAAGCTCGGCACCATCTCGATCAACGCAGCCCGCTTGATTGGCGCCCCGTCCATCGCGGAGTAGCAGCCGTGTGTACCAGATACACTGCAGGAACTCACCAAAGACTCTCCTTGGACAGCACTTTCCAAACCTACAACCACATCTAGGTCAAACGCAGCAGATACCTGGGATCAGCATCACCTGGAAATATATCACTGCTCCTTCACTGTCGCTGGTCAAAATCCAGGAATTCCCTCCCTAACAGCACTGTGGGTATACCTACACCACATGGACAGCAAAACAGTTCAAGAAGACAGCTCACCACCACCTTCTCGAGGACAATTAGGGATGTGCAATAAATGCTGACTTAGCCAGCAAAGCCGTCACCCCTTGAATTAATTTTTAAAAACATCTAATTTAACGGCAGAGCGGGCACAAATAAAAACAAAGTGTTGGAAAAACTTAGCATGTCTGGGAGCATCTGTGGAGAAAGAGACTTGAAACATCAACAGTGTCTCTCGCTCTCCACAGATGCTGCCAGATCTGTTTCCGTACTTTGTTTTGTTCAACGGGCTGACAGCCATTCCTTATAACAGTTGATTCACAGTAAACCTATAATAACCTGGCCAAAATGTACCAGCATAAAATCAATATCTTCATAGGATGGAATAAATGTGCCAACTTTTATCTCAACAATTGCTTTTATTGATGTTTTCAATATTCAACGTTTTTGCAATTGGTATCCAATCCTGAAGTTATGAAGTCGGATTCAAATCCATGATGTTCCATTGTTTCAGCTGTCTTGGGCGATTTCATGAACAAAGATATATTTCTGCCATATTCCACACTGCTTGTACCTACCTCTTTCAGCCACCTCAATCACTGGATTTTTCATATGGTTCCTGATTTTGAACAATTGTATTTTCCAAGTATGTTGAGTCACCTAAGCTTTCCAAGTTGATGAACCTATAGAAAAAGAATTAAATGGGGATGACCCTGTATCAATAGCAGCCTAGTGCAAGGAGTGACGGAAAGCCACTTATTTCAAAGCTCCAATGGGTCAATTAACTCATTTGGTAGTCATAGTGTTATATACACACACTCACAATCTAAAGCAATTTGCAGCTTTAATTCCTGGTCTCTGGCGAGACATCTCATCTCAACTAGGTCAGTAATAGTTTTGCAATCAGCTTGGGATTAGACCAGATTCCTCTGCTCGTTCTTACCCATTATCCTTGATGAAAATGTATGTCTAAGACATCAGACAATAGGGTCAGCTGGCAAAACCTGCCAGTACACACCACCAGCAACTCACATGGGCCATTTGGGTGACCTACCAACCAGTGAAACAAATATTCACGGCTCTGCAACCAAGCTTGAAGATTGAATCAACGCTATCTGGGCTTCAAGGCCCCTTGATTCAAGTCAGTGAATGTTACAAGAAGGAGGAGAATCAAATATAAGAATTACCATGATTCCTGAGCACAATTGAGAGAATGGAGATTCACCAGTTTAGAATAATTGCTTTGTGCAGTGTCATCAGAAAACAATACTTGCCACGAGCGGAGTTGTCTTCAAATGTCGTGAACTTCGTTTGTCATAGACTCAATGGCCACAGCACAAACAATAATTCTGTCCATTTAGTTTATTGGCATTTGCAGTCTAAAACTGTACAATTATTATGCTGAGTGACAATTGAACCATGGAAATCTATTTCCAATTTTTTGACAAAAATCAGCATTTTTTATGTTCAAAAGCCTTATTTGCAAAACTTCACTTATTTTCTTCCGGAAACATTTCTATCAACTGGTAATTTTTTTTTTAAAGAGCATTGTAGTGTGTCAACTGCCATAAAATGGACTGAGGTTGAAGTTACTGTACCACTCACAGCCAACTAGAAATAGCAAGGGAAAGTTGATTTACACTTAAAACAGTCCACAGGTGAAATTTATTCTCCCTTTTAAAATGTTACAATAGTTACCACCTTAAAAGTTAGCAATAAAAAAATTGCAAATCAATTTGGCCAAAGTTTTATTTACAGGACAAAAACAGCAAAAAACATATCACATTTAAAACTCTTTGCACTCCCCCTCAAAAATTATCAATGGGAACACAGTATACTTAAAAATTCAATAGTGTTGTAGTCAGACTGGAAAACTACAAAAAAAAATCTAGAAGCTTCAATCAAAACTGCCGTTTTCCTAAAAAGCACAAAAAATGTCTCAAATCGGGAAACAAAGCAGGAATGCAAATGCTAATGAATTGATGTAAGGGATTCTCCAAAGTGTGTCAGTCAAACCCATGTCCAGTTAAAATGTCAATGTTCTCAGATCATGTGACTAGAAGGATTAATGCCACGTGTAGACAATTGAAGGAATTCAGCATTGGCCAGGTTACATCCTCTCATTTCTTCAATAAACTTAATTTTAATCCCAAAACTAGGGAAGTGGATATTTATTGCACCCAAGCTGTTCCCAGGAAAATACATTTTAAAATTCAATGGTGAAAAAGGCAAACTTTAATACTGAGACAATTTGAAGACTATAGTTGGCTGAACAGATCTAGCAACAAAAGAAGTGGGCTGTGTGCGTGTCCATGATTAGGGTCGACTGGTTGATGGGGCAATTGGTCTCGTGTGAACACGTGGCACAGATAAAGTTTGTAAACAGTTTCAGCTTTACTCTTCCTTTTGCTCAGCTGGTGCAGCTGTTGAACTAGGCTCTTCGCTTTCTGCTGGTTTTGTAGGTTCCTCAGTTGCCTCCTGCTTGACCTCTTCTCCTGAAGTTTGTTGCTGTTCCTCCTTTGCAGGAGCCGTCTCCTCCTTAGTTTGAGACTCTTCATTATTAGCTTTGGTTTCTTGTCCCTCAGAAGCACTCGCTTCTGCTTGTTTCTCCTCCTTCACCTCCTCTGTAGCATTCTCTTTAGCTTCGTTGCTGCTCGTTTTAGTTTCTTCAGCTGCCTTGGCTTCAGTTTTGTCTTCAGTAGGGCTGTTTTCAGCTGCCTCAGATTTCTTGGTCTTCTTGAAAGACATTTTGCCCAGCTTAAAGGATTTGAAAGACAGTGTCTTTTTCTTCTTCTTCTTGGGAGTCTCAGTGGCTTCGGTTTTGGCACCTTCTCCCTCTGCAGGTGGTGCTGGTTCAATGGCGTCACCTGAACTTTCAGCCGCATCTTTTGAGCCCTCTGTAGCGCCACTGCCATTTGCTGGCACTGCTGCTGCCTCTCCATCAGGTTTAGTCGGAGACACATCACCATTGGTCTTCACATGACCATTTTCCTGCAAGAGAAATTTGGCAGTGGATTAGTTTGAGGATTAGAAGAAGCCAGTGTGCTTTTTTCTTTAAAATTACAATTCATTTCTGTTCTCATCAACTTCAACTCGATACAATTTGCCAACAGCACAGCAGCTTCAAAGCACCCAGTGAACAGTCACGGGGATAATGATGATTCCCAGTCAGGACAGGACTGGCCTTTTAAAGGAGAAATTGGGATCAATTCATGTCACAACCAAAAAATGCCCGTGTTATTTTAGTGTGTCATGGGAAAGTACCAAAAACCCCAACCAGCGTTTCGAAACCAAAGCAAAATATGAGGGAGAACTTTCTGCCGCCCTGGGGGAATCCCTCCCTCTGATATGGAATCTGAAACTCCAATCTTTATTGGAGGGTCCATATAATGGGTGAATTTAGCAGCTCGAGAGCCAGCGGTGCTGCTGTTTCGTCACGAACTGGGGGCAATTTAACGCCGTCGCGGGGGGCGGGAGTGGGAGGAAAACTGGGCTTAGCGAGCAGCGCTCCCCCTCTGCGCCGCTAGGCGGCGCTGTTGCTCTTCGGCGGAACCACCGCCCCGGATTTAACAAAATCCTCAAATTCGGAGAGAAATGAGCTGATCAGCGCTCGCTGGAAAAAAAAAATTCGCGGCAATTTAGTCTTTTTCTTTCTTCTGTGTTCGAGGCTACATGGTTCAAATTTGTAAGAGTTTGAGATTCTCTCGCCCATTTATCGACGTTAAATTGACTCTGAAAATCCAGCTCAATTCCCCTCCCGGTTCTTTGTTCTCAATGGATTTAGCGCCAGTCCACAAGGGGTGGTCACTCCAGCCAGCAAACCGCCACTAATCATCTCACATTTTAAACCATTCTCCAGACACCCACTCTCCCCCCCGCCCACCCCAAAAAAAATCCACTGGCTCGACATTTGAGAGCAGCATGCAATGAGGATGTGTGAGGGTCGGGGGGGGGGGGGGCAAGGGGGAAGAATCTCCCACCCACCCCCTACTCTCACAGAAAAGCCTTTCTGATTTCAAACCCATATGTTTCACGTTAAATCGCCCAAACAAAGCAACTTGCCGTCGAAGGGCTCGGGGAGATTGTATTCAAATTTGTTAAATCCACAGGAGTTTAAAATGTTGGAAAAGAAACACCTTACACGTTTATAAATCCTCGCCCTTTTAAAAATATTTGGTCAAGTTCAATTCTGGAAAAGACAATCGCGGAAAATTCTGGAGGCAGAATTGTGCACAAGTCCACTCCGCCGCACGCGTCCCCCCCGCCCTGTTGCTGCTGCAAAGGATTTTTCATCGTCGCTTTTTTAAAAAAAAAATCAATTAAAGCAAAAAATAAATACCAATCCTACCTGGCCATTGGTTTTGCCAGCCACCGCTGCACTGGCGTCCTGGGTTTTTGGTTTAGTCAGCGTGCTTCCCATCCTGCTGAATTGTATCTCACTCACACCGATTGGAACAAAGAACTAGCGAGTCAATGCAATTCGAAGCTGCCCAGCTCACAGACACCGGTTCGAGAAGAACAATCTTTCCGCCCGAGGGAGGGTCTGTGTGTGTGTGGGTGTGCAGAGGACTGGATTTTTAAAAAACTTGCAGGCGACCAACACCCCTCAGTCAGACAAGCATCGAGAGGGCAGACACCCCAATGAACCCCTTTTTTAAAAAAAAATCTCTCCACTCTGAAGCGTCTCACTCGCGCTGATGCGATCACCACTTCCCCATCCACAGAAATGAACTGCGTAAAGTCACAGCCTGTCTAATATGCACCAACGCCCCAACAGATAAAGGAGGTGGGGAAAGAGGGCTTGGCTCTGAAGACGTGTCCAATCGTCAACCTCAGGGGGCTGAGCAAGAACCAAACAATAGGAAAAAAACCCAAAGTGCCCCCGTTTCAATTTTTTTATTTAAAAAAAACTATTTTTCGGGGGCAGGGGATAGATGGGCAAAATCTAAACCATTTGGTACTTTAATTTTTTTTAAATTAAGCTGGTGTCAGCTTAGAAGCCGAATAAAGAACACAAAAGGCTGAAAGGGAGGCGGGGGGGGGGGGGGGGGGGGGGGGGTTGGTGTTTATTTGGAAAATGAGGTTTGAATGACAGGGAGGCTGACAATTAAACCCTCTCCAGCCTGTTCACACACAAAAAAGGAGAATATATTTGGGGCTTCGCGAGCCACTCGAGTTATTTCACAGGACGCACCAAGTTTTATTCGTGAACCTGGCTCGGATTAACATCTTCGGATTGTGAGATTGCTCATGTTATTGTCTCTCTCATTCTGGGACGGTGCTCACTGTTAATGGGGTGAAGTGGGGGCTCTTGTCTGGCTTCACTCAAACTCCAAACGTGTCCAACTCCAGCAACTTGGCTTTGCTGACGGGCAACCTGGACATTTAAACCGGGATTCATTTCTTCATCGGCAATGGCTGATAGAAAGAAGTCATTGCAATATTTCTGCGAGAAATTCGGGGCGGAGGGACGTTTTATAAGAGCTATCAGTTCGTTTTGGCGAAGTCAATGAATCCTTTTGTTCCTTTGCCGGGGTTGTGCTTGTGTTCCGAGTGGTCGATGCGATTCACCAACCAGTCCCCTGTATTATTCCCTTGGCACAATGGCTGATGCTCATCCTCGGGGCTACAGGCAGACGCCTGCGGGGGAGAAAGGGGCAGAACATTTATATATTTTTCGTTATTCAGTGTTTCTAATGTCCAATATCGCGGTGACCTGTTGGGAGGATTTCATTGGAAGTGAATGCTGAAGTCGAGGATCGGCTGGCTGGCTTCGTTTCTCTTGCATTCTTGGTCCAGGGGGCAGTGTCTCTCAAGAGCCTGTTACACATTCACAGCTTAGTCAGGAAGCTGCAATCAGAAGTGGCAGTGTTTTCATGTTGGGGATATCAAAACGAATGAGATCGGAAATTTTCTTCAAAAAATCACGTTGGGAAACTACTAAAATTTCCATCTGATTGTTTTGGGAACATTTTTTTTCTCCCGAATTTTTTTTTTCTCTAGCGATTTAATCGAACCACACCGTGCAAAGGCGGTTAAATCTCCTACCAGACATTATCCCTCGGGGTGACTGTAAGACGAAGAATGAGATACACTGATGAAGAGTGAGATACGTTGTTGAAGAGTGAGATATACTGGATAATAGTGAGACATTCTGGTGAAGAATAAGATATACTAGTGAAGAGTGGGATATTCTGATGATGAGTGCGATATTCTGGAGAAGAAAGAGAAACACAATGAAAAATAAGATATACTAGGGAAGACAACCATATACCGGTGAAGTGTGAGATACACTGCTGAAAACTGAGATGTACGGGTGAAGAGTGAGATATACTGGTGAAAAATGAAAAATTCTGGAGAAGAGTGAGATATACTGGTGAAGAATGAGATATACTGGTGAAGCGTGAGATATTCTGATATATCTCCAGTATATCTCACTCTTCACCACTATACCTCATGCCCCAGTATATCTCACTCTTCAGCAGTATATCACACTTTTTATCAGTATATCTCATGCTTCACCAGTATATCTCACTCTTCAGCAGTATATCTCACTCCTCACCAGCGTATCTCACTCTTCACCAATATCTCACCATTCATCAGTGCATCTCATTCTTCACCAGTATATCTGACTCTTTACCAGTATATCTGACTCTTAATCAGCATATCTGACTCTTCACCAATATACCTCACTCTTCATCAGAATACCTAACTCTTCAGCAGTGTGTCTCATTCTTCACCAGCATACCGCATGCTTCCTCAGTATATCTCACTCTTCATTTGGATATCATGCTTCATCAGTATATCTCACTCTTCAGCAGTATATCGCACTTTTCATCAGTATATCTCACGCTTCACCAGTATATCTCACTCACTGGAAAAGAGTGAGATAGACTGCTGAAGAACGAGATACCCTGGGTAAGAGTGAGATACAATGGAGGAGAGTGAGATACACTGGTGAAGAGTAAGATCCCTGGTGAAAGTGAGGTACACTGGTGAAGAGTGTGATATACCAATGAAGAGTGAGATATACAGGAGAATAGTGAAATATTCTGGTGAAGAATAAATGTAGAGTGACAAGTTAAATTCTGGTCAAGAGAAATATATACTTGTGAAGAGTGAGTTATATTGATGAAGAGTGCGATATACTGGTGAAGAGTGAGATATACTTGTGAATATTGAGATATTCTAGAGCAGAGTGAGACACGCTGATGAAGAGTGAGATATACTGATGAAGAGTGAGATATACTGCTGAAGAGTGAGATATAGGGGCCTCACGGTAGCATGGTGGTTAGCATCAATGCTTCACAGCTCCAGGGTCCCAGGTTCGATTCCCGGCTGGGTCACTGTCTGTGTGGAGTCTGCACGTCCTCCCTGTGTGTGCGTGGGTTTCCTCCGGGTGCTCCGGTTTCCTCCCACAGTCCAAAGATGTGCGGGTTAGGTGGATTGGCCATGCTAAATTGCCCGTAGTGTAAGGTTAATAGGGGGATTACGGGTATACGGGTTACGTGGTTTTAAGTAGGGTGATCATTGCTCGGCACAACATCGAGGGCCGAAGGGCCTGTTCTGTGCTGTACTGTTCTATTCTATACTGGTGATTTGTGAGCTATACTGGCGAAGAGAGATACACTGTTGAAGAGTGAGATATACTGCCGAAGAGTGAGATATACTGGTGAAGAGTGAGATATACTGCCGAAGAGTGAGATCAACTGGTGAAGAATGAGATATACTGGAAAAAATTAAGATAGACTGGTGAATAATGAGGTATTCTGGTGAAGAGTGAGATATACTCGTGAACAGTGAGGTATACTGGTGAAGAGTGAGATATACTGATAAAAATTAAGGTATACTGGTGAATAATGAGATATTCTGGTAAAGAATGAGATATACTGATAAAAATTTAAGATATACTGGTGAATAATGAGATATTCTGGTGAAGAATGAGATATACTGGTGAAGAGTGAGATATACTGGTGAAGAGTGAACTATACTGGTGAAGAGTGAGATATACTGGTAGAGAATGAGATACACTGGTGAAGAGTGAGATATACTAACGACGAATGCGATATACTGGTGAATAATTGGGCAGCATGGTAGCATAGTGGTTAGCACTATGGCTTCACAGCCTCAGGGTCCCAGGTTCAATTCCAGGTTTTGGTCACTGTCTGTGTGGAGTCTGCACGTTGTCCCCGTGTCTGCGTGGTGCGTGGCACCTCAGGGTGCTCCGGTTATCTCACACATGCTTGTTACATAATTTGGACATTCTGAATTCTCCCTCTGTGTATCCGAACAGGAGCCGGGATGTGGCGACTAGGGGCTTTTCACAGTAACTTCATGGCAGTGTTAATGTAAGCCTACTTGTGACAATAAATATTATTATATGCACTGGCGAAGAGTGAGATATACTGGCGATCAGTGGAATGTACTGATCAAAAGTGAGATATGCTGGGGAAGAGTGAGATATACTGGTGAAGAGAGAGATATACTGGTGAAGAGTGAGATATGCCAATGACGAGTGAGATACACTGTTGATAAGTGAGATATACTGTTGAAGAGTGAGATATACTGATAAAAATTAAGATATACTGGTGAATAATGAGATATTCTGGTGAAGAATGAGATATACTGGTGATCAGTGAGATGTACTGATCAAAAGTGAGATGTGCTGGGGAAGAGTGAGACATACTGGTGAAGAGTGAGCTACACTGGTGAAGGGTGAGATACACTGGAGAATAGTGAGATATTCTGGTGAAAAGTTATAGACACTGGTGAAGTGTGAGATGTACTGGTGAAAAATGAGACATTCTAAGAGTGAGAGACACTGGTGAAGAGTGAGTTTACTGATGACGAGTGAGATATACTTGTGAAGAGTGAGATATACTGGTGATCAGTGAGATGTACTGATCAAAAGTGAGATGTGCTGGGGAAGAGTGAGACATACTGGTGAAGAGTGAGCTACACTGGTGAAGGGTGAGATACACTGGAGAATAGTGAGATATTCTGGTGAAAAGTTATAGACACTGGTGAAGTGTGAGATGTACTGGTGAAAAGTGAGATATTCTAAGAGTGAGAGACACTGGTGAAGAGTGAGATGCATTGATGAAGAATGAGAAACACCGATGAAGAATGAGATATACTGGTGAAGTGTTGGGTATACTGATGAAGAGTGAGATATTCTGGTGAAGAGTGAGATACACCGGAGAATGGTGAGATATTCAAATGAAGAGTGAAAGATACTGGTGCAGTGTGAGATATACTGGTGAGAAGTGACATAGACTGGTGAATAGTGAGATATACTGGTGAAGTGTTAGGTATACTGATGAAGAGTGAGATACACTGGTGAAGAGTGAGATGCACTGGTGAAGAGTGAGATGCACTGGTGAAGAGTGAGATATACTGTGAAGAGTGAGATATTCTGGTGGAGTGAGATATTCTGGTGAAGAGACAGATTAAATTGGTGTGAGATATACTGATGAAGATTAAGATATTCTGGTAAAGAAGGAGATATTCCACTGAAGTGTGAGATAGTCTGGTGAAGAGTGAGATATACTGGTAAAGAATGAGATATTCCACAGGAGAGTGTGATATGGGGGCGGCATGTGGCGCAGTGGGTAGCACTGGGACTGCGGCGCTGAGGACCCGGATTAGAATCCCGGCCCTGGGTCACTGTCCGTGTGGAGTTTGCACATTCTCCCCATGTCTGCGTGGGTTTCACCCCCACAACCCAAAAATGTGCAGGTTATGTGGATTGGCCATGCTAAATTGCCCCTTAATTGGAAAACAAATTTAAAAAAGAAAACAAAAAGTGTGATATTCTGGTGAAGAGAGAGGTAGTCTGGTGAAGAGAGAGGTATTCTGGTGAAGAGAGGGACATGTAACAGGCACAGAGAGAATGACCGAGGCAGTGAGGGTCATGTCTCCCTCATTAAAGGACCTGACCCAGTCACAGTGCACCATGCATGAGAGCATCAAGACCCAGGTTGAGTCAACAGCGGGCCTCCTGTACTGGCAGTGCCAGGTGACGGTAGAGCCTCTGGAGCTCATTCTGAGAGAGAAGTGGCAGGGCACGGCACCAGAAATGTGAGCCCGCCTTGTATGACAGCTCACCCAATGAGTGAGCCCTAATTGTTCATCATCTCCTGACCGCGCCCCCCCCCCCCCCCCCACCCAAGGAAATATGGGCCAGTAGGTTGGAATGACCAGCACACACACAGGAATCACCCAGGTGGACAGTGGAATGTGATCCTGAAGGCAGGAGTCAGACTTTGTCAAACAATGAGGAGCACCAGAGCTCATCGCCCAGCGAGTCGTCTTGATCCTCCATCCCACAGACATGACCCACTGATACTGTCTGCCCAGGACCAATACCCTGTGGTGTTGCTGGCAGGAGCTCGGGTGGGGTAGTGGGAAGAGGTGGAGGGCCAAGGGGAAGATGGAGTGAAGGATTGGGGGAGAGAGAAGGGATAAACAGTAATGGGAAAGGGGGTTTCATTTTGAATTGGGGGGGGGGGGGGGGGGTATGGGGAGATGGGACAGAGCTGCCAGTCACCAGGCCACATGGATGGGAAATCGGGAGATGATGAGGTCGCCCCATGTGCGGCGGCCCTTGAACACCCGTTGGGCAGTCTGCCTGCCAGCCTGTGCTCCACGCACGCGCCATCCTGGACATCCTCCTCATCCTCTTGAAATGAAAAAATGAAAATCGCTTATTATCACGAGTAGGCTTCAAATGAAGTTACTGTGAAAAGCCCCTAGTCGCCACATTCCGGCGGCTGTTCAGGGAGGCTGTTACGGGAATCGAACCGTGCTGCTGGCCTGCTTGGTCTGCTTTCAAAGCCAGCGAATTAGCCAGGTGAGGCATGGCATTCTTCCTCCTCCTCCTCCAGCATGTCGCCCCTCTTTCGTGTGATGTTGTACAGGATGCAACATGCCAGAACGATACTCGAGATCCTCCTCGGGCTACATTGGGGAGCCCCCACCAGAGCAGTCCAGGCATTGAAAGCGCATCTTTTTTTAAAAAAATGTTTTTCCAATTCAGGAACAATTTAATGTGGCCAATTCACCTACCCTGCACATCTTTGGGTTGAGGGGTGAGACCCACGCTGACAAGGGGAGAATGTACAAACTCCACATGAACAGTGACCTTGGACCGGGATCGAACCCAGGTCCTCAGCGCCGTGAGGCAGCAGTGCTAACCATTGCACCACCGTGCCACGCCTGGAAGCGTTCCTTGAGGAGGCCAATGCACTGCTCGATGATGCTCCTGGTTGCTGCATGGGTGCCATTATAAAGGGCAGCACGGTAGCAAAAGTGGCTAGCACTGTGGCTTCGCAGCGCCAGGGTCCCAGGTTCGATTCCCCGCTGGGTCACTGTCCGTGCGGAGTCTGCACGTTCTCCCCGTGTCTGCTTGGGTTTCCTCTAGGTGCTCCGGTTTCCTCCCACAGTCCAAAGATGTGCAGGTTAGGTGGATTGGCCATGATAAATTGCCCTTAGTGACCAAAAAGGTCAGGAGGGGTTATTGGGTTATGGGAATAGGGTGGAAGTGAGGGCTTAAACGGGTTGGTGCAGACTTGATGGGCCGAATGGCCTCCTTCTGCGCTGTATGTTCTATGTTTTATGTATCCACGTCGGACTGGGTCCTCCAGACAGATGTCATCAGTCATGACCTGAGCAGGTAACCCTTGTCGCCCAAGACCCAACCCCTCAGCCGAGGAAGCATCTTGAAGGTGTCGGGAACCTAAGAGTTCACTAAGATGTATGCGTGGTGCATGCTGCCTGGGTATCGGGCGCAGACAAGCATGATGTGCAGGTTGTGGTCACATACCAACTGCACATTCAGGGAGTGGAACCCCCTTCCTATTTATTAAGGGCAACCCCTGATGAACAGGTACTCAGAGGCGGACACACATTCTGTGCGAATAGCCAGAAATATCAGCAGGATGAGGATTCCCTTGACCATCCAAAGTCACCAGGTTACATCGTCCACTGCAGCACCACCCTCACCACATACCCCAACCCATCACCCCTCACCCGGCTGCCTCGATATGTTGCTTTTGCACTGCATCCCTCTTCCCATCAGTAAGTGGCACAGGGCCTGTGATCCTCCATCCCAATGTTTTTGAAACTTTTCTTCCTGGGACCCACTTTTACCAACCTGCTGACCTTCAGGATCCACACTGGCCAACGTTCACAACCCACCGATTTCACTTACCTTGACAGTTCTTCACAGTCCTTTTGCCTTGTTTGTTCGCAGCTAGAAAATAGAGGAATCTCTATTGTGATTGTGAGCCAAAAGTACGGATATACAGGGTGTGTGGCGTCAGTGTATGTGCCGGGTGCGTGACCTGCTCTCTGCTACATCCTCTGGCCGGAAGACTGCATCGTTCTATTTAAAAGACGGTCGCGGTCGACATTCTTCATCTAAAAGCTCCATGGCCCTCTAAACACCCGCCCGCAGGTCACAACCCGCAGTTTGGAAAATCTTGGTCTATCCTCACCACCCATCCCTATCAACAGGGGTACCGGTGTCTGCCGCTACATGTGTCAGTGGCCCATGTCCTGATTCCCCTAGTGGAATCCACAGTGGGTGTCCTCACTGGGTGGGCCATGTGTTATCTGCCAGCAGCCTGGCAATTGTTTGAGCGGTGGAGAAGGTCACAGTGTGCCATCAATCGCCTGTATGCTCAGAGGTTTGTTTGTGGGCTGGCCTTACAGATGAGGGTGAGCGAGGGAAGTGCGCATCTGCTGAGAGCTTAGCTGCAGCGTGATATGGATCCTGGGCGTATCACACAAGTTGTGACAGAGAGCTGGTCAGGTCTCCTGGCCGGGGGCAGGATGGATGGAAGTAGGGACGCAATGGACAGGCAGTGTTTGAAGACAGCTCATGGTCCTGTGGGGTGGGCTAGCTGATAGTGTCACTGGTGAGGCCTCTGCTCTGAGAGGGGCAGTGTGCTGGGAGAGTGCCAAAGGCCACGGAGCATGTGTCCTTTGTTTGGGGTGAGTTCTGCTGTACCCCTGCTTCCTCTGCAGTGGGGCAGTGCTTCTGATAAGTGAACTGAGGAGTGGCAGTACCTGGTGGGCTGGTGATTAAGCTTGGCCACATCTATCCCGGTGATGATATTGCTGGGGTCTGAGATTTCCTGGGTGGCGGTCTGGGTGGGTTCCCAGATGACCAGAGGCTCTCTGAATGTTTACAGGTCACATTGAGCACTCAGCATTGTGAACAGCCAGCAGCCTGTAAGTAGCACCAAAGGGGTGCGTTTTAATCACATACTGCAGCAATGGTGGTTTGCACCAGGCCACCCTGATGCGGAGAAGGACACCCCGAGCACACAGACTTGGCACAAAGTTATCCCCGATCTTCCACCCGGCCCAGGAAGCCAGCCCCCAGTAAGTCTGACGGATTTTGAGATTTTCTGAGAGTTTTTCTCAGCTTCTCGCTCCCCGTCAAGAGCCCAGCCCCCTTTTGTAAATACTTGCACCAATTCACACCTGTGTGACTGCCACCTAAGAGGGATGGAGCATTGCGGGGGATGGTGCTTGAAGTATCAAACCCACTAATACATAGAAACTGGGAGGAGGCCATTCGGCCCTTTGAGCCTGCTCCACCATTCATTATGATCATGGCTGATCATCAAGTTCAATACCCTGATCCCGCCTTCCCTCCCCAGCATATCCCTTGATTCCCTTTAGCCCCAGGAGCTATATCTAGCTCCTTCTTGAAATTACACATTTTTGCTGCAGCTACTTTCTCTGGCAATGAATTCCATAGATTCACCACTCTCTCGGTGAAGAAATTTCTCCTCGCCTCAGCCCTAAACCCCTTATCCTCAAACTACTATCCTTAGTTCTGGACTCCCCTACCATCGGGAACACGCCTTCTGAATCTACCCTGTCTAAACCTGTTGGAATTTCATTTTTTTTTATAACTATAGAGTACCCAATTCTTTTTTTCCGATTAAGGGGCAATTTAACATGGCCAATTAACCTACCCTACATATCTTTGGGTTGCTGGGGTGAAACCCACACAAACACGGGGAGAATGTGCAAACGCCACACGGACAGTGACCCAGAGCCAGGATCCAACCTGGGACCTCGGCGCCGTGAGGCATCAGAGCTAACCACTGCGCCACCGTGCTGCCCTGGTGGAATTTCATAATGACAAATTACAGTTTTGCATGGATCCACGGCACTGGGTACACACGTTGATAACACTGCCAGCAAGGGTTTGGAGCATGGCATCGGCGCCAGGCGCAAATCGCAATTTTTCCATTGCGTGCTATTCTCCACCTCGATCGCAATTCTCGCTTCCGGCATCGTAAAACGAGGAATTCAACCCAGAATGCCATGATCACAAATTTGTTAGGTTGTTAAAAGACAGACTGCTGGATGGGGCGCGCCACACCAAAGAACGGGTACAGCGGAATGGAGAATCCCGCCAAGAAGGTGGCAGCACGGCGGCCTAGTGGTTAGCACAACCGCCTCACGGCGCTGAGGTCCCAGGTTCGATCCCGGCTCTGGGTCACTGTCCGTGTGGAGTTTGCACATTCTCCCCATGCATGTGTGGGTTTCGCCCCCACAACCCAAAAATGTGCAGAGTAGGTGGATTGGCCACGCTAAATTGCCCCTTAATTGGAAAAAATAATTGGGTAATCTAAATAAAAAAAATTTTAAATCTGTGGATTTCAGGCATCACCTTAAAACAACACTAAAACAGAAAGCTCTTGGTGGTGCATTGGTTAGCACTGCTACCTCAGAGCACTGAGGACCCGGGTTCGATTCCAGCCCCGGGTCACTTCCATCGAATCACTACAGTGCAGAAGGTGGCCATTTGGCCCATCAAGTTTGCACTGACCCTTTGAAAGACCACCCCACCTAAGTTCCAATCCCCCTCCATGTAACCCCAGCCTAAGGAGCAATTTAGTATGTCCAATCCACCTTACCTGCACATCTTTGGACTGTCATGTGGAGTTTGCTCATTCTCCCCGTGTTTGCGTGGGTCTCACCCCCACAACCCAAAGATGTGCAGGGTAGGTGGATTGGCCACGCCAAATTGCCCCTTAATTGGAAAAAAATAATTGGGTACTCTAAATTTATTTTAAAAAACAGAAATCTCCGGTGCACACAAGGCAAGCTACAATTAGGGCTTGGTAAGGCTATGTTAGTGAACTGTAAAATCAACCAGCGTTCCCAGGTTAGGATCAGGGTGGACGGTGATGGCCTCCATTAGACACAAACCTATCAATGCTCACTACCTGAGACTACACGATATCCAGACTTCTGGGGCACGATTCTCCGCACCCCACGCCGGGTGGGAGAATTGCGGGAGGGCCGGGCGAATCACGCCACGCCGCCCTGGCACCCCCCGCGATTCTCCCACCCCCCCCAAAATGGCGTGTCGCGTTTTGCGACAGGCCGCTGGGAGAAACGCCGCTCGCCGTTTCTCACGGTCAGTGTGGGGCCTGTGGGGGGCGGAGGGAGGATCGAGAACCACGGGCGTGCTCAGCAGATGTCTGGCCCGCGATCGATGGCCACCAATCATTGGGCCGCGTCTCTAAAAGACGCACTCTTTTCCCTCCGCCGCCCTGCAAGATCAAGCCGCCATGTCTTGCGGAGCAGCAGCATGCGCGGCTGACGTCCCTTAGGCGCCGTCGGCTGGGTCATTCCCGGCGCGCCGCTTTGACGCAAGCGCTGCCGCTCCTAGCCCCCTGGGGGGGGGGGGGAGAATAGGGGGCGAGGAGTGGCCTCCGACGCCGGAGTGAAACACTCCGGCTTTCACTCTGGCGTCGGCTGTTTGTCTCCCTTTGGGAGAATTGCCCCCACGGTGTTCTGATGTTTTCCGTCATAAGAGGAGGTGGGAAAAGTAAGGAAGAAATAGACAAGAAAAAGTGGTATTAGTTTTTGTTTTTATTTCCCAGGTAATGGGCATCGCTGGCTTGCTCAGTAACTGTTGCCCACCACTAATTGCCCTTGAGAACGTGGTGGGAGCCGCTGTTTCCTCAGCCCCTAAAGATTATCGGTGCGATTTAATGGAAACGTTTCTAGGTGTAATAAAGAGTGGGAGCTGCCACGAGCTTCCTGGCACTCGAATTGGCGAAGCCGTCACCAGTATCGAATGTTTTTTTACAAATTCTTTTTTCCTAATTAAGGGGCAATTTTTTCATGGTCAATCCACCTAACCTGCACATCTTTGAGTTGTGGGGGTGAGACCCACGCAGATACGGGGAGAATGTGCAAACCCCAAACGGACAGTGACTCAGGGCCGGAATCGAACCTGGGTCCTCAGCGCCGTGAGGCAGCAGTATCAAATGTTAATTGGTATACTTAACCCCATACTCCCCATCTCCCTATTCCCCCATTACTCCCACCCCCCCATACTCCTCAACACTCCCCCATACTCTTTCGTCCCCCCATTCTACTCCCCACCCCACCCCCCGTAGTAAAGGTCGGTGCACGGCGCAGAGGTGAGGATCACCCGGTCCCCAGCCACATGATCTGTCAAATATGTGTTGTTATTACCATAGAGACTGACCCATCCTTCCCACTGACCACATGTCCATTCTCCCACAGGACCTTCATTCGACGGTGCTGGCCCATCCGGTGTTGTCCCCCCTTTGCCTCTCATGAGAACACCTCGGAGGGGAGCTCCAAGGACACCACTGTATTTGTGGCACAGCTGTCATGCCCACCCTCCACCAGCACAAAGACACACACTTCGGTCGGTGATCAGGCTTCTGGGGCACATTCTGGTGAGCACCTCACAGTTGCTGATGTACATCAGGTGGAGGCAGGAACCTCCAGGAGAGACAGCAGTCAGAGATCTGCTGGATCCCAGGACCCAGCTGGGTCCCAGTCAGATGTTGAGCCTCTGGACCAGGTTTACCCGGAGCTGATGCAGATGCGAGGGTGCAGCCATGATATTCAGAGGGGATGTCAGTGACCCTCCAGCAGGTCCATAGCCGATTGGAGGAGTTGCAGAGGCTATGAGCACAAGAGATAACGCCGGCAATACATGGCACCGAGGCCAACACTGCTAATGTGGCGACTGCACGGAATACCCTGGTGCACGACGTCAGCACCATGAGTGGAGGTGTTCCAAGACATGGCTCAGTCTGTGATGGCCATGGCTGAGCGCCTCGACAACATGTCCCAGTCGCTGGAGGGTGTGTCCCAGTCTCAGGTGGACCTTGATGAGACACTGCGGAGCATCTTCCAGTCTCAGATGGGCATTGCCGAGGCCCTCCAGAGCATGTCACTGGGAGCATCGCTGAGGGCATCGACATCATGATGCAGGCATTGGGGAGCAACCAGGGCTGACAGAGTCAGATGTCGGAGGGGCAGCCTGGGCTGATCCAGCTGCCCCTCCACCCCAAGGTGAACCCCAGGGCTCTATGGGCACCAACCGGGTGGACGGGGCTCTGGGTGCCAACCCGGAGCTACCCTATGGAGTGGTGATGGCACCCTCCTAAAAAGGCCAAGTCTCTGAGTCAGCCTCTGGAACAGAGTGGCATGGCATGGCATGTGCTGCCGGCAAGTGGCAGGGGCCCTCCGGCTTCGGGGCCCACAGAAGGAGCCCGCCAGGGGTATCAAAGGCCATGGGACCCAGTAGGTAGCAGGCAGCCACCACCTCTGATGTGCAGTCTGGGGGCACGCCAAGACGCAGCGGTAGAACTCTGAAGGCTAAGCAGGTCGAGGATCATTGAGAGGACACTGGGGACAAGGCGGGGGGGGGGGAAAGGGAGGAGAGGTGGCACAATCGGGGGCTAGGGGCAGCTGAGGACACAAATGTACAGCATTAAAAAACATTGCACCTAGGACATATGACGCCGCTGGTACTTTTTCTGTGATAAAAGCCAGCACTGTTCCACTGCCCCAGGTTCCCGGGTATGGAGGTCCTGGACACCTGGTCTTGCGGGTCCTTCCTGGGCTCATCCTCCAGGCTCTCCTGCTCCGGCGCCTCATCGCCCTCCTCGGAGGTGGCCGCATGTTCCTCCCCCTCCACCTCCAGCATGTTGCCCCGCTGCTGTGCCAGATTGTGGAGGGCACAGCAGACCACAACAACACGGGAGACACTCTGGGCGGTGTACTGCAGTGCACCACTGGAGCGGTTGAGGTATAGGAACTGCATTTTGAGGAGTCTGATGCACCACTCAATGACAGCCCGGGTGACCACATGGGCCTCATTGTATCGGATCTCTGCAACGGTCACCAGCCTCCGCACTGGCGTCATTAGCCAGGTCCCCAGCAGCTACCCCTTATCCCTCAAGTGCCAACTGGCCATCCTGGAGTTGTCCTCGAAGAGTCTGGGGATGTACAACTATCCCAGGATGTAGCTGTCTTGCACACTCCCTGGGAAGTGTGCACACACATGCATGATCTTCGGGTGATAGTCACACATGAGCTAGATGTTCAGGGAGTGGAATCCCTTCCTGTTAATGTAGGGCACTCCCTGACTGCCCGGTACGCACAAGGCATGCCGTTTATTACTCCCTGGACCTGGGGCATCCCAGTGGTGGCGGAGAATCCTGCTATACCTTGCTTGGCCTGGTCCATGTCAACATTTATATAATTCTCTGCCCGGGCAAACAGGGCATCCGTGACGTCATGGCTGTAACTTATGAGGTGCTGCACAAGTCCCCACTCAAGCCCTGGAATGATCCTGAGGCATAGAAGTTGAGTGCTGTGATGACATTGATGGCCACCGGGAAGGAGTATCCTCCTCTGCCCTGTGGTGCCAAGTCAATGAGGGCATGGCACAGGTGCCGCACCATCTCCTCATTGAGGCGGAGCCTCCTGTGGGACACGCTGTCCGTCATCTGTTCGAAACCAGCAATGCACCTTGGGCCATCGCCCGCCTCCTTCTCTGGGTCCCTCCCTGGCCTGAAGGGTGACTGGGTCCTCAGGGTGTGGGAGGGAGCCCTGTACATCGACTGCTGCTTCGAGCCTCTGTCGATGCTGCTGCCACTGCCACCTTCTCCGGCGTCTGGCCTGCCAGCAGCACCGTGAGGGCAACCTCCATGGGGTCCAAGATATCATTGATTCGTGTAACATCTGTAAGGAATTGGAGAGGGTGTGAGACTGGCAACCAGCGGTGTCTTCCACCCTGGGACCTTCCGTTCCCCCATTGATCCCTCCCTAACATCCCCTGCAATCCGACATGCCCAGCCCACCACACCTGGCCACAGTGGGTGCTCCTTGTCACCTGGACCCTACATCCTGTACCCCAGACACCCACATTTAATGTTACCTGGACCATTCACTGGTCCCTCCACTGGTACACACGCCACTTTCTGGTTGTGGAGATGTCCCCAGTGTTGGGGCCCATCCCCTCGGTGTTCGGATGTTGGCTGCTGTGTCCATGGTGTTGCTTCCTGCAGTGCTCACGCACAGTGTCCAGGCACCTCCATCTGATTGGGATGCTACGCAATAACCCCCATATGCTACATGGCACACCTACCCTCGGAAATCCACTTGGGATGTGTGAAGTGCTCACTTAACTACGATTGCCAATTCCCTTCAATTGTGCGGGCAGAGGCCTCCACGGTCAGTGGGACATCTGGTTGGTTGGTGGGACCGACAGGCAGGGGCTGGAGTTGTCCCTGCAGTTGCTGAGACACCAACCCCCCCCCCCCCCCCCCCCCCCCACCCCCCCCCCCCCCCCCCCCCCCACGCCAGCCCAGGGGCATACCCCCACCACCGATAATGGCCCTCCCTGACCGAGGCTGTCCCACCAGGTGCTGCCCTCGAGAACCTAGGCAGCAACCCCAGTGCCCCATGGCTCATTCCCTGGGAGCAAAGATGGCTACTCACCCTCCTCGAGTCCCCAAAGCAGCTATTCTGCCAACTTCACGTTTTTGAAGTGGTGTACTAATCAGTGCCCATGTGACCACTTGCTGGGGAGACCATTAGACCACAGGAGCCGTCAGATAGGGGGTAGTTCCCGTTAATTGTATGCAGATTGGCCTTAAGTGGTGATTATTGGTTTCTCGCCACGCTATGGCGAGTTCCTGATTTCGCCAACAGGACTGGGCTGGTTAGATCGCAAACCAATCGGCGCCCAGTGCCGTTCTCAATTTTGGCCTCTCCCGTGTTCTAACGGCCGCGCCACACTCTTACCCAAGCCCGCGTGGTTATTAAATCGCGCCCAGAGTAGATCATAATGCAGCACTGAATGTTATAAATTCACCCCACAGGACTCAAGGCAACATGGAACATCATTATAAAAACAGAAAATGCTGGAAAAACTCAGCAGGTCTGGCAACATCTGTGGCTCGATAATTAGAGATAATGTGCTGAATTTTATGACCCCTTCACGGAGGGAGTGGGGGCTGGAAAATGGAGCGAGGATTCAAAAGACCATTGACTTCGGCAGGAGTGGAAAATCCCACTGGTAAAATTTCACCCAATCAAATCCAATATTACTCTTCTTCTGAACTTTTACTTTTGTTTCATGGAATACTATTTTGAATAAGATCACAGAACTTGCTCTGCAGTTAAGCAAATTTATTTAAACAATTTAAAAGAAGCTCTTCCTAATGAGACTGTTGAATCAGGGTGCATTGAATTGCTGTTGCCCTCTTCCCTGTTACTTAACACAAACACAGCACAAAATCTGGCGTCCTCAATGTTTACATTCGGAATTTTTCTTATGAAACTACGTAGGAGATTAGCTTTAATTTCAATCTCCAATGAACTACAACAGCAAGTTTGTGACTGGCAGCTGGAGCCTTTGGCTTAGGCCCCAGCACATTGACTCTGATAATTCAGCGCTTCCTAAAATTGGTGCCATCTGGATTATGTGCACAAGTCCTGGACGAGGGGGCTTGAACCCACAACATTTGAGCCAGAGACCAATGATGCCAAGTAGAGAGACGGTGGAATAGTGGTATTATTACTGGACTAGTGATCCAGAAAACCAGGGTAATGCACTGGGGTCCTGGGTTCAAATCCCATCACAGCAGATGGTAACATTTGAATTCAATATAAAGCGAATGGTGACCATAAAAACCCATTTGGCTAACATCCTTTAGTCTCATTCTCGCCTGGCCTACAGCAATTGTGGAACAATTCAGTTCAAGGGCAATTAAGGATGGGCAACAAAGTCAGCGATGACCACAGGAAAGAATAAATAAATTTAATCCTCTACCTAAATGACTCTGTACCCTTGCAAAATAAAACTAGAGAAACAGCACTAATCATTCTTTTTTTTTTAAATGTAGAGTATCCAATTCATTTTTTCCAATTAAGGGGCAATTTAATGTGGCCAATCCACCTACCTTGCACATCTTTGGGTTGTGGGCGTGAAACCCACGCAGACACGGGGAGAATGTGTAAACTCCACACGGACAGTGACCCAGGGCCGGGATTCGAACCTGGGTCCTCAACGCCATAGGCAGCAATGCTAACCACTGTGCTACCGTGCTGCCCTACCTCAAAATTTTAAACCTGGAGGACAGAAGAAAAATCACCTGTTTGTGGGTTTGTTTTATTTTAGGGAATTCTGCATTACTTAAGAATATCAATAAATGAGAGGGCAGCACGGTGGCACAGGTGGTTAGCACGGTTGCCTCCTGGCGCCGAGGTCCCAGGTTCGATCCAGGCTCTGGGTCACTGTCCATGTGCAGTTTGCACATTCTCCCCGTGTTTGCGTGAGTTTTGCCCCACAACCCAAAAGATGTGCAGGCGAGGTGGATTGGCCATGCCAATTGCCCCTTAATTGGAAAAAATTAATTGGGTATTCTAAATTTTTTAAAAAATATCAGTAAATGTAATAAGTAGCTAGCTTATTCTAACAGTTTGTCTTATTTGAGTTTCATGGAGGGTGTGTTTCCATGGCAATAACCGTGCCAGAAACCAACAGTATGCTGAGATAATATCAGATCTCACACTCTTTTGAAAAGGATCAGTTGAGGTTTAAAATGGACAATGAATTTGAGATATATAGCAATCAGTTCTTAAAAAAGGAACTAAATATTTTTTTTTCTGGACGGGACAAGGGAGAAGTGGGATGAGGACTTGGGAGTTTGAAATAGGGTGGGGTCTCTGGAGAGATGCATTGCACAGGGTCAACTCCACCTCCACATGTGCAAGGCTGAGCCTAATGCAGTTAAAAGTGGTACACAGAACCCAATTATTTTTTTCCAATTAAGGGGCAATTTAGCATGGCTAATTCACCTACTCTGCATATCTTTTGTGTTGTGGGAGTGAGACCCACGCAGACACGGGGAGAATGTGTATACTCCACACATAGAGTGACCCGGGCTTGGATCAAACCCGGAGCTGTGAGGCAACTACTGTGCACACCTAACCAGAACCGAATGAGCATGTTCTTCCCGTAGGTGGAGGACAGATGCGAACGGTGCCAAGGCAGCCCGGCAAACCACACCCACATGTTCTGGTCTTGCCCCAGACTTGCTGGGTTCTGGACAGCCTTCTTAGAGGCAATGTCCAAGGTGGTGGGGGTGAGGGTGGAACCATGCCTGAGAGTGGCAGTCTTCAGGGTCTCAGAAGAGTAAGATATATTCATGGGGAGGAGGGCCAATGCCCTTGCCTCCCTAATCGCCCGCTGGAGAATCCTGCTCGGCTGGCGGTCAGCAGCATCATGCAAATCTGCAGACTGGTCGGAATTTCTCCAAGTGGAGAAAATTAAGTTTGCCATCCGAGGGTCGGAAGAAGGCTTCCACAAAACGTGGGAGCCATTCACTTGGTTGTTCCAAGACCAGTTTGTAGCCAACAACTAGGAATCCAAAGAACAGGAAGGGATAGACACGTCACAGTAAGGGTGTGTGGGGGGTCTCAGGGAAACATGGAACTCAACATCAGCCTAATAAGAGAAACATAAGACACTACAGGGGGGGGGGGGGGGGGGGGCTGAGGGTGCAACAACCTGAACCAAAGAGAGGAAGAGGATAAGACAAATGGAAAACCGGTGGGAGGAGAAATGTAGTAGACCACAATTAACACTGATAATAGAGTAAGGAGGAAAAGAAAGGAAACTGCAATGTAAGTATGTAAATAGGTAAAGCCGATATATGTGTAAATAATTTTAGTTTTACTTTTTCTTTTGCTTTCTCTCTTTGTTTTCCTTTCATCTCCTAATGTTGTTCATATTTATATATCTGCTCTGTAAACCAAAAGCTCAATAAAAACATTTATAAAAAATATATATATATATTTTTTTTAATTTCCAAGGGACAATTTAGCGTGGCCAATCCATCTACCCATTACATCTTTGGATTGTGGGGGTGAGACCCACGCAGACATGGGGAGAATGTGCAAACTCCATACTGACAGTGACCCCGGGCCGGGATCGAACCTGGGTCCTCGGCGCCGTGAGGCAGCAGTGCTAACGACTGCGCCACCCTGCCGCCTATAAAAGGAACTAAATATAAAGATGATGATGATGACTATCAGCCAGAGTAACATTTCAGTTTCTATGGAAATAGTAAATGCAAATAACAGAAACCAAGGTTGGCTTAATGTGCGAGCCCAAAATATTTTTTCCCAATAATACAGGTTGGTTTTGATTTATGAACAGCAATAAGATTTTTTTTAGGAGTGATTTGTGTTCAGAATCAAATTGTAATTTCAGGTGAGCTCATCTGACATCTCTGTGACCGCTCCAGGTAATTATTTTTTTCCTCAATGACTCTTCAAGATGATCATGAATGCGTTCCGGCACCTAATAATGAGCATGAGGTAAATCACCCTAACTCCAACTATCTTCCTATTTTTGGGACGTAATTCATACCAGCCCCCTCCAACCCATCAGACCTCCGTGCTGAACCTTTCTGTGCTCAGTGCACCAATCAGCCACTGATTCCAAATATCTACGAAAAGAAGCATCTCCTGATAACTAAACAAATTCTTGTGCTTATGTCTTTTACATAAGAATGTAAGAACTAGAACATTTAGCCCCTCAATCCTGCCATTCAGTAAGATCATGGCTGACCTTTTTATGGACTCAGCTCCACTCAACCGCCCGCTCACCATAACTCTTAATTCCTTTACTGTTCAAAAATCTATCTATCTTTGCCTTAAAAACATCCAACGAGGTAGTCTTAACTGCTTCACAGGGCAGGGATTTCCACAGATTAGTTTAATTCTCATCCAAGCTGTCTAATTCAGTGCCTTCATTCATTTTAAATCTTCAGTCAACTAACTCCAAACAGGGGCAGCATGGTGGCACAGTGGTTAGCATTGCTGCCTACGGCACTGAGGACCCGGGTTTGAATCCCAGCCCTGGGTCACTGTCCGTGTGGAGTTTGCACATTCTCCCCGTGTCTGCGTGGGTTTTGCCCCCACAACACAAAGATGTGCAGGTTAGATGAATTGGCCACGCTAAATTGCCCCTTAATTGCAAAAAAATAATTGGGTATTCTAAATTTTTTTTTAAACTAACTCCAAACTACGCTTTTCGAGCATAAGAAAATCAAGCTTCTGAGTCTTTTGGGATGATGAAAGAACTTTTATCTCGATATAATGGCTCTCAAGCTTTTTCCGGCATCTCTCCATCTCCAACCATGTGAAGAGTCCAGAATGAGACAATGTTGTGGAGCCAGCACAGCCAAACTCTTGTGCAAGGACAGAATGGTTCTTTTTGTTCTATACATGTAACAATGTACCATAACTGTATAACAAGGTCTCTGGCTTGTCCCTTGTATTTAGCACTGAGTATTTACCTTCAGCATTTCATTTACTCTGCAACTAACAATTTTTTACCATGATACGGACTGCACTGGCCTATTTCTGTTTTCTCTGTCCCTATTTGCCACTTTATGTTTTTGAACACAGACAAACACAATGTTGCACATTTACCTGGACATTTAGACTGGTGTTATTGCACAATTATTGAATACAGATCCTTATTAACATTTAATTTACCAATAAATACAGCTTCCTTCAATTATTCAATAATAATTAATTATTAATAATAATAATTTGCCAATAGCTTCCTACATTGTTCAATAATAATAATTGAAAAGTGTAGGAAGCTATTGGCAAATGTAAAGACTGGCACAAGCAAGAGAGACATGGAAAGATTACTATGAGCCAAGGACCTGCCTTCAGGCAGTGCAGATATAATGATCATACCTAGAAAAGCACCTTAGTATACACGGGTAGACAATAACACTTTGGATAGTCGTCACTGGAAGAAGAAAGAGTTCTTGGCTGTACTGTGCTTATCACTTTTGATATTTTCTTGTATATTGAGTCATTGGTCAATAGTGTAAAATAGGATGTAATGGACCCTGTATCAAGACAAAAGAATAATCCTCCAAGTGCATCCTTGGTTCAATTTTGTAGTCACCTGAAAGAAGGTCAAATACAAATAGTTAAATGGCTTTATTTTACAATAAAGGTAAATATAGTTTAACACATAGCACCCTTACCTTATTTAAATTGAAATTCAATCACTCATTTTAACTTTTAAAAAAAATCATACCAACCTATGCTGGTTAAGAGGTTTTAGGTCGGTCATGTGATTGAAATAGACCAAGGTCTGCTATCAACATGATTGCTTTCTTCTAAAGTAGATTTGCCGATGTCTCTCTCAGCAGTCTGTACCAATAGAGCTTGAACATGTGGCTCTCTGTTCATTTGCACCGTCTCCAACCAGGTCCTGTCAGTTTAACCACCAAGTCTCTCACTGTTGGGGATTGGCCAGGTGGACTGTTAAATTTTCTAGCTACTAGATGCCCAAGAGACCCATGAGCAGGAGAACGCAGCAGGCAATGTCAAATCAGTAGGTTCTTTTCATTCTGCCCCATGAAATCAGATGGAATGTATAAGAGGCGACCGAATTACTGTTGTCTGTTTTTATCAAGGCAAATTTCACCCCAAAAGAATGAAAGAATGTAGAAGTAATTTGTGGGGAATGAGCGGTGGTTGTGAAAGGACCTGGGCGCCGTGAGGCAGCAGTTGCGAACCACTGTGCCACCGTGCTGCCCTTTCATTGCAGTGTTAATGTAAGCCCTACTTGTGCAATAAAGATTATTATTATTATGTCCTGATCTGCAAATGTAATGATGTGGAATGAATGTTGGAAGGCCTAAGTGGAATACGATGGACACTTCAGCCCTTAAATGGATAAAAGAGCAGATTGGCAGTATGGATACAGACCCCCATGCCAATGCTGCATTGGTCACTGTACCAGTAAAAAGTAGAATATTTTTAGTTGTCAGTGTTAATAAATATAATGTGAGCAGTGGCAGAATCTGTGCTGTGGCGGCCGGTTCCTGAAGAGAAACATAAAAATAACGTCATGTTTTTGGTAATTGCTATTTTTTTCATTTGGTGACACAGGGAATCATTGCCTCAAATATGGGATACTGAATATAAATTACAATATTAAAGTAACAGACGGGAGAGGGTAGCATGGTGGCGCAGTGATAGCACTGCAGCCTCACGGCGCTGAGGTCCCAGGTTCGATCCCGGCTCTGGGTCACTGTCCGTGTGGAGTTTGCACATTCTCCCCGTGTTTGAGTGGGTTTCGCCCCCACAACCCAAAGATGTGTAGGCTAGGTGGATTGGCCACGCTAAATTGCCCCTTAATTGGAAAAATGAATTGGGTGCACTAATTTTTTATTTTTAATTAACAGGCGGGATCATTTTAACACTGGATGGTTGTGAAATTAGGGACCACATCAGTTTGGCCACATATATACACGTAGGATCTTCATTTCTTTGGAAGTCAGAGTAATATACAAATCAAATTCTGAATTCACCATATAGAACATAGAACAGTACAGCACAGGCCCTTCGGCCCTCAATGTTGTGCCGAGCCATGATCACCCTACTCAAACCCACGTATCCACCCTATACCCGTAACCCAACAACCTCCCCCTTAACCCTACTTTTATTAGGACACTACGGGCAATTTAGCATGGCCAATCCACCTACCCCGCACATCTTTGGACTGTGGGAGGAAACCGGAGCACCCGGAGGAAACCCACGCACACAGGCGGAGGACGTGCAGACTCCACACAAACAGTGACCCAGCCGGGAATCGAACCTGGGACCCTGGAGCTGTGAAGCATTTATGCTAACCACCATGCTACCCTGCTGCCCACCATATCCTCTACTCTGCATAATTGTACATGGATTTAGTACAGCTATTTCACGAAGCTGTACACTAGTGTCAACGTTCTCCCCACTCAGAACAGAGAATGGCCCTATGGGCCAATATGATTGGTGCCATATCGATATACTTGGAAAGTACTTCCAGCCATATATTATCAAAGTAGATGGATGAAAATAATTTGTTCCATTTGCCTGAATATGTGTGATGTATTCTTTCTTTCATTTTCAAAACACACTAATTAAAAACAGAAAATGAAAATATATTGATGCTTGTATCTACACAGAAAACATATTACCGTCAGACACCTTGAAGCATTTACACCCGCAAAGTACTTTTCATGTTTAGCCACTGTTGCAATGCTGGAAACGTGGTGGCAAATTTGGGCAATGCAAGATCCCACAAACAGCAATGTGACCTGTGATAGACAATCTGATTTGTGATGTAGATTGAGGGATAAATGTTGACGCCAGTTCTCCCAAAAATGACTAAGGGCAGGATTCTCCGGCTGCGCCCGCTATCAACGGACCTTTACATGGTCCATGTCCTGTCCTTGGTGATCTTGCGACAGGCAGGGTAGAAGAATCCAACTCTTAAGTGTCATTTTGGATGGGAAAACCAGTGAGAATTCACCGGCAGTTCTGGCGCAATTCCCATCACTAACCACCCACACTTTGGACAAATTCTCCAGCCTCCCAGCCCACGTGTATCACGGTAGCGGGAGATGCGCGCCATTCATTGGTGGTGTGATTCTTTGCTCCTGCCGCTGTCAATGGGAATTCCGATTGAAGCCAGCCCAGAATTAAAATTAGTCTAAAGACTCATTTAAATATGTGAGTCTGGTTCACACCCAGCGAGGACGTGAACCGGATTTCGTGGGCGCCGCCAGCCGGGCGAGCATTGCACTTAATTCGGTGCCTGGCACAAACCCCGTGTAGGGGCAGTCCTGCTATTCTCCAGGAATAGTGGGAGGTGGTGTGAGAATCGTGCCCATTGTCTTGGACTGAGGAGAGTTCCTCTGCTCTTCTTCAAAATAGTACCTTGAAATATTTCACATTAGTGTTAGATGGAGGATAATCTGGAGATCAGCAGGGCCTCATGCTGGGTTGATCACTAAAGAACTAGCCAAGAGTGACAGTAACCTACATGATGCAGCAATTCAATTATTCCAAGCTTACTGTTCTCAAAGGTATGGATCTTTCATCAATGATTTTGACAACAAATGGGACATTGTACCTCTCCCAAAGGAGGATGTTTATGGCCAACTGATGATTATGGATTTGAAATACATTGGGCAGAAGTCTGGATCTTTACAAATGGCACAGCTCGCCATAAAAGAGACATGCTGAAATATTGGTTGCATAATTCAAATGAAAGAATGAATATAGAATCATAAAATTATATAGTATAGAAAAAGGCTACCTGTACTGTCCGTTCCATTATCCTCCTCCTTTCCCATGGCCCTACAAGATTCCCCAGTTCAAGTTTTTGTTACAATTCCTTTGTGAAATTGACTATTGATTCCAGGGTGGCCATTCTGGGGTTGCATAAAAAGGGACAATTCACCAAGGAGGAACCACAGGATCAGGAGAGGAGGTCCTGGTGAGACTATCGGGTTAGAAGCGGGGGACTTGGCAGAATCGTAGGAACAGGAAAGGGGCCCTGGCAGGACTGTAGGAACAGGAAAGGGGCCCTGGCAGGACTGTAGGAACAGGAAAGGGGCCACGGCAGGACTGTAGGAACAGGAAAGGGGCCCTGGCAGGACTGGAGGAACAGGAAAGGGGCCCTGGCAGGACTGGAGGAACAGGAAAGGGGCCCTGGCAGGACTGTAGGAACAGGAAAGGGGCCCTGGCAGGACTGTAGGAACAGGAAAGGGGCCCTGGCAGGACTGTAGGAACAGGAAAGGGGCCCTGGCAGGACTGTAGAAAGGCAAGGGGCCCTGGCAGGACTGTAGGAACAGGAAAGGGCCCTGGCAGGACTATAGGAACAGGAAAGGGGCCCTGGCAGGACTGTAGGAACAGGCAAGGGGCCCTGGCAGGACTGTAGGAACAGGAAAGGGGCCATGGCAGGACTGTAGGAACAGGAAAGGGGCCCTGGCAGGACTGGAGGAACAGGAAAGGGGCCCTGGCAGGACTGTAGGAACAGGAAAGGGGCCCTGGCAGGACTGTAGGAACAGGAAAGGGGCCCTGGCAGGACTGGAGGAAGAGGCAAGGGGCCCTGGCAGGACTGTAGGAACAGGAAAGGGGCCCTGGCAGGACTGTAGGAACAGGAAAGGGGTCCTGGCAGGACTGTAGGAACAGGAAAGGTCCCTGGCAGGACTGTAGGAACAGGAAAGGGGCCCCGGCAGGACTGGAGGAACAGGAAAGGGGCCCTGGCAGGACTGTAGGAACAGGAAAGGGGCCCTGGCAGGACTGTAGGAACAGGAAAGGGGCCCCGGCAGGACTGTAGGAACAGGAAAGGGGCCCTGGCAGGACTGTAGGAACAGGAAAGGGGCCCTGGCAGGACTGTAGGAACAGGAAAGGGGCCCTGGCAGGACTGTAGGAACAGGAAAGGTCCCTGGCAGGACTGGAGGAACAGGCAAGGGGCCCTGGCAGGACTGGAGGAAGAGGCAAGGGGCCCTGGCAGGACTGGAGGAACAGGAAAGGGGCCCTGGCAGGACTGTAGGAACAGGAAAGGGGCCCTGGCAGGACTGTAGAACAGGCAAGGGGCCCTGGCAGGACTGTAGGAACAGGAAAGGTGCCCTGGCAGGACTGTAGGAACAGGAAAGGGGTCCTGGCAGGACTGTAGAACAGGCAAGGAGTCCTGGCAGGACTGTAGAACAGGCAAGGGACCTTGGCAGGATTGTAGGAACAGGAAAGGGGCCCTGGCAGGACTGTAGGAACAGGAAAGGGGTCCTGGCAGGACTGTAGGAACAGGCAAGACACCCTGGCAGGACTGTAAACAGGCAAGGGACCCTGGCAGGACTGTAGAACAGGCAAGGAGTCCTGGCAGGACTGTAGAACAGGCAAGGAGTCCTGGCAGGACTGTAGAACAGGCAAGGAGTCCTGGCAGGACAGGTGAGGAACCAGACCTGGCAGGACTGTGGGATAAGGAGAGCTCCTGGTGATACTACAGAATCAGGAGCGGCGGGAGAGGAAGGACTGTAGGATCATGAGAGGGGGTCCTGGCATGCTTCAATCACTCTGACTGTATCTGCTTCAATCAATCTATTCTTTCTGCTTCCATCACTCTGACTGTATCTGCTTCAATCAATCTATTATTTCTGCTTCCATCACTCTGACTGTATCTGCTTCCATCACTCTGACTGTATCTGCTTCCATCACTCTAACTGTGTCTGCTTCCATCACTCTGACTGTATCTGTTTCCATCACTCTGACTGTATCTGCTTCCATCACTCTGACTGTATCTGCTTCCATCACTCTGACTGTATCTGTTTCCATCACCCTGACTGTATCTGCTTCCATCACTCTGACTGTATCTGTTTCCATCACTCTGACTGTGTCTGTTTCCATCACTCTGGCTGTGTCTGTTTCCATCACTCTGACTGTATCTGCTTCCATCACTCTGACTGTATCTGCTTCCATTTCTCTGACTGTTTCTGCTTCCATCACTCTGACTGTATCTGCTTCCATCACTCTGACTGTACCTGCTTCCATCACTCTGACTGTATCTGCTTCCATCACTCTGACTGTATCTGCTTCCATTTCTCTGACTGTATCTGCTTCCATCACTCTGACTGTATCTGCTTCCATCACTCTGACTATCTGCTTCCATTTCTCTGACTGTATCTGCTTCCATTTCTCTGACTGTAGCTGCTTCAATCACCCTGATTGTATCTGGAATCTATCATCAAGGAAGAAATAGCGAGGCATCTGGATAGAAATTGTCCCATTGGGCAGACGCAGCATGGGTTCATAAAGGGCAGATCGTGCCTAACTAATTTAGTGGACGTTTTTGAGGATATTACCAGAGCGGTAGATAACGGGGAGCCAATGGATGTGGTATATCTGGATTTCCAGAAAGCCTTTGACAAGGTGCCACACAAAAGCTTGCTGCATAAGATAAAGATGCATGGCATTAAGGGTAAAGTAGTAGCATGGATGGAGGATTGGTTAATTAACAGAAAGCAAAGAGTGGGGATTAATGGGTGTTTCTCTGGTTGGCAATCAGTAGCTAGTGGTGTCCCTCAGGGATCCGTGTTGGGCCCACAATTGTTCACAATTTACATAGATGATTTGGAGTTGGGGACCAAGGGCAATGTGTCCAAGTTTGCAGATGACACTAAGATGAGTGGTAAAGCGAAAAGTGCAGAGGATACTGGAAGTCTGCAGAGGGATTTGGATAGGTTAAGTGAATGGGCTAGGGTCTGGTAGATGGAATACAATGTTGACAAATGTGAGGTTATCCATTTTGGTAGGAATAACAGCAAACGGGATTATTATTTAAACAATAAAATATTAAAGCATGCCGCTGTGCAGAGGGACTTGGGTGTGCTAGTGCATGAGTCACAGAAGGTTGGTTTACAGGTGCAACAGGTGATTAAGAAGGCAAATGGAATTTTGTCCTTCATTGCTAGAGGGATGGAGTTTAAGACTAGGGAGGTTATGTTGCAATTGTATAAGGTGTTAGTGAGGCCACACCTGGAGTATTGTGTTCAGTTTTGGTCTCCTTACTTGAGAAAGGGCGTACTGGCACTGGAGGGTGTGCAGAGGAGATTCACTAGGTTAATCCCAGAGCTGAAGGGGTTGGATTATGAGGAGAGGTTGAGTAGACTGGGACTGTACTCGTTGGAATTTAGAAGGATGAGGGGGGATCTTATGGAAACATTTAAAATTATGAAGGGAATAGATAGGATAGATGCGGCAGGTTGTTTCCACTGGCGGGTGAAAGCAGAACTAGGGGGCATAGCCTCAAAATAAGGGGAAGTAGATTTAGGACTGAGTTTAGGAGGAACTTCTTCACCCAAAGGGTTGTGAATCTATGGAATTCCTTGCCCAGTGAAGCAGTTGAGGCTCCTTCATTAAATGTTTTTAAGGTAAAGATAGATAGTTTTTTGAAGAATAAAGGGATTAAGGGTTATGGCGTTCGGGCCGGAAAGTAGAGCTGAGTCCACAAAAGATCAGCCATGATCTCATTGAATGGCGGAGCAGGCTCGAGGGGCCAGATGGCCTACTCCTGCTCCAAGTTCTTATGTTCTTATGTTTCCATCTCTCTGACTGTATCTGTTTCCATCAGATTGTTTCTGCTTCAATCACTCTGATTGTTTCTGCTTAAAGCACACTGATTGTGTCTGCTTCCATCTCTCTGACTGTATCTGTTTCCATCAGATTGTTTCTGCTTCAATCACTCTCATTGTTTCTGCTTAAAGCACACTGATTGTGTCTGCTTCCATCACTCTGACTGTATCTGTTTCCATCACTCTGACTGTATCTGCTTCCATCACTCTGACTGTATCTGCTTCCATCAGTCTGACTGTATCTGTTTCCATCACTCTGACTGTATCTGCTTCCATCACTCTGACTGTATCCGCTTCCATTACTCTGACTATATCTGCTTCCATCACTCTGATAGTACCTGCTTCCATCACTCTGACTCTATCCGCTTCCATCACTCTGACTGTATCCGCTTCCATTACTCTGACTGTATCTGCTTCCATCACTCTGACTGTACCTGCTTCCATCACTCTGACTGTATCTGCTTCCATCACTCTGACTGTATCTGCTTCCATCACTCTGATTGTATCTGCTTCCATCACTCTGACTGTATCTGCTTCCATCACTCTGACTGTTTCTGCTTCCATCACTCTGGCTGTATCTGCTTCCATCACTCTGACTGTATCTGCTTCCATCACTCTGATTGTACCTGCTTCCATCACGCTGACTGTATCCGCTTCCATCACTCTGACTGTATCCGCTTCCATTACTCTGACTGTATCTGCTTCCATCACTCTGACTGTATCTGCTTCCATCACTCTGACTGTTTCTGCTTGCATCACTCTGATTGTATCCACTTCCATCACTCTGACTGTATCTGCTTCAATCACCCTGACTGTATCTGCTTCCATCACTCTGACTGTATCTGCTTCCATCATTCTGACTGTCTTTGCTTCCATCACTCTGATTGTATCTGCTTCCATCACTCTGACTGTATCTGCTTCCATCACTCTGACTGTATCTGCTTCCATCACTCTGACTGTATCTGCTTTCATCACTCTGACTGTATCTGCTTCCATCACTCTGACTGTATCTGCTTCCATCACTCTGACTGTGTCTGCTTCCATCACTCTGATTGTACCTGCTTCCATCACTCTGACTGTATCTGCTTCCATCACTCTGACTGTATCTGCTTCCATCACTCTGACTGTATCTGCTTCCATCACTCTGATTGTATCTGCTTCCATCACTCTGACTGTTTCTGCTTCAATCACTCTGATTGTATCCGCTTCCATCACTCTGACTGTGTCTGCTTCAATCACCCTGACTATATCTGCTTCCATCATTCTGACTGTATCTGCTTCCATCACTCTGACTGTATCTGCTTCCATCACTCTGATTGTATCTGCTTCCATCACTCTGACTGTATCAGCTTCAATCACCCAGAATGCATCTGCTTCCATCACTCTGACTGTTTCTGCTTCCATCACTCTGATTGTATCCGCTTCCATCATTCTGACTGTATCTGCTTCCATCACTCTGATTGTATCTGATCTCATCACTCTGACTGTATCTGCTTCCATCACTCTGATTGTATCCGCTTCCATCACTCTGACTGTTTCTGCTTCCATCACTCTAACTGTATCTGCTTCCATCACTCTGACTGTTTCTGCTTCCATCACTCTGATTCTATCCACTTCCATCACTCTGACTGTTTCTGCTTCCATCACTCTGACTGTATCTGCTTCAATCACCCTGACTGTATCTGCTTCCATCACTCTGACTGTGTCTGCTTCCATCATTCTGACTGTCCTTGCTTCCATCACTCTGATTGCATCTGCTTCCATCACTCTGACTGTATCTGCTTCCATCACTCTGACTGTATCTGCTTCCATCACTCTGACTGTATCTGCTTCCATCACTCTGACTGTATCTGCTTCCATCACTCTGACTGTATCTGCTTCCATCACTCTGACTGTATCTGCTTCCATCACTCTGATTGTACCTGCTTCCATCACTCTGACTGTATCTGCTTCAATCACCCTGACTGTATCTGCTTCCATCATTCTGACTGTATCTGCTTCCATCACTCTGACTGTATCTGCTTCCATCACTCTGATTGTATCTGCTTCCATCACTCTGACTGTATCTGCTTCAATCACCCAGAATGCATCTGCTTCCATCACTCTGACTGTTTCTGCTTCCATCACTCTGTTGTATCCGCTTCCATCATTCTGACTGTATCTGCTTCCATCACTCTGATTGTATCTGATCTCATCACTCTGACTGTATCTGCTTCCATCACTCTGGTTGTATCCGCTTCCATCACTCTGACTGTTTCTGCTTCCATCACTCTGAGTATATCTGCTTCCATCACTCTGATTGTATCTGCTTCAATCACTATGACTGTATCTACTTCTATCACTCTGGTTGTATCTGCTTCCATCAGTCTGACTGTATCTACTTCCATCACTCTGACTGTATCTGCTTCCATCACTCTGACTGTATCTGCTTCCATCACACTGGTTGTATCTGCTTCCATCACTCTGATTGTATCTGCTTCCATCACTCTGACTGTATCTGCTTCCATCACTCTGACTGTATCTGCTTCAATCACTCTGATTGTATCCGCTTCCATCACTCTGACTGTATCTGCTTCAATCACCCTGACTATATCTGCTTCCATCATTCTGACTGTATCTGCTTCCATCACTCTGACTGTATCTGCTTCCATCACTCTGATTGTATCTGCTTCCATCACTCTGACTGTATCTGCTTCAATCACCCAGAATGCATCTGCTTCCATCACTCTGACTGTTTCTGCTTCCATCACTCTGATTGTATCCGCTTCCATCATTCTGACTGTATCTGCTTCCATCACTATGATTGTATCTGATCTGATCACTCTGACTGTATCTGCTTCCATCACTCTGATTGCATCCGCTTCCATCACTCTGACTGTTTCTGCTTCCATCACTCTGACTGTATCTGCTTCCATCACTCTGACTGTTTCTGCTTCCATCACTCTGATTGTATCCACTTCCATCACTCTGACTGTATCTGCTTCAATCACCCTGACTGTATCTGCTTCCATCACTCTGACTGTATCTGCTTCCATCATTCTGACTGCCTTTGCTTCCATTACTCTGATTGTATCTGCTTCCATCACTCTGACTGTATCTGCTTCCATCACTCTGACTGTATCTGCTTCCATCACTCTGACTGTATCTGCTTCAATCACCCAGAATGCATCTGCTTCCATCACTCTGACTGTTTCTGCTTCCATCACTCTGTTGTATCCGCTTCCATCATTCTGACTGTATCTGCTTCCATCACTCTGATTGTATCTGATCTCATCACTCTGACTGTATCTGCTTCCATCACTCTGATTGTATCCGCTTCCATCACACTGACTGTTTCTGCTTCCATCACTCTGAGTATATCTGCTTCCATCACTCTGATTGTATCTGCTTCAATCACCCTTACTGTATCTGCTTCCATCATTCTGACTGTATCTGCTTCCATCACTCTGACTGTATCTGCTTCCATCACTCTGACTGTATCTGCTTCCATCACTCTGATTGTACCTGCTTCCATCACTCTGACTGTATCTGCTTCCATCACTCTGACTGTATCTGCTTCCATCACTCTGATTGTATCCGCTTCCATCACTCTGACTGTTTCTGCTTCCATCACTCTGAGTATATCTGCTTCCATCACTCTGATTGTATCTGCTTCAATCACCCTGACTGTATCTGCTTCCATCATTCTGACTGTATCTGCTTCCATCACTCTGACTGTATCTGCTTCCATCACTCTGATTGTATCTGATCTCATCACTCTGACTGTATCTGCTTCCATCACTCTGATTGTATCCGCTTCCATCACTCTGACTGTTTCTGCTTCCATCACTCTAACTGTATCTGCTTCCATCACTCTGACTGTTTCTGCTTCCATCACTCTGACTGTGTCTGCTTCCATCATTCTGACTGTCTTTGCTTCCATCACTCTGATTGCATCTGCTTCCATCACTCTGACTGTATCTGCTTCCATCACTCTGATTGTATCCGCTTCCATCACTCTGACTGTTTCTGCTTCCATCACTCTAACTGTATCTGCTTCCATCACTCTGACTGTTTCTGCTTCCATCATTCTGACTGTCTTTGCTTCCATCACTCTGATTGCATCTGCTTCCATCACTCTGACTGTATCTGCTTCCATCACTCTGACTGTATCTGCTTCCATCACTCTGACTGTATCTGCTTCCATCACTCTGACTGTATCTGCTTCCATCACTCTGACTGTATCTGCTTCCATCACTCTGACTGTATCTGCTTCCATCACCCTGATTGTACCTGCTTCCATCACTCTGACTGTATCTGCTTCAATCACCCTGACTGTATCTGCTTCCATCATTCTGACTGTATCTGCTTCCATCACTCTGACTGTATCTGCTTCAATCACTCTGATTGTATCTGCTTCCATCACTCTGACTGTATCTGCTTCAATCACCCAGAATGCATCTGCTTCCATCACTCTGACTGTTTCTGCTTCCATCACTCTGTTGTATCCGCTTCCATCATTCTGACTGTATCTGCTTCCATCACTCTGATTGTATCTGATCTCATCACTCTGACTGTATCTGCTTCCATCACTCTGGTTGTATCCGCTTCCATCACTCTGACTGTTTCTGCTTCCATCACTCTGAGTATATCTGCTTCCATCACTCTGATTGTATCTGCTTCAATCACTATGACTGTATCTACTTCTATCACTCTGGTTGTATCTGCTTCCATCAGTCTGACTGTATCTACTTCCATCACTCTGACTGTATCTGCTTCCATCACTCTGACTGTATCTGCTTCCATTTCTCTGACTGTATCTGCTTCCATCACTCTGATTGTATCTGCTTCCATCACTCTGACTGTATCTGCTTCCATCACTCTGATTGTATCTGCTTCCATCACTCTGACTGTTTCTGCTTCAATCACTCTGATTGTATCCGCTTCCATCACTCTGACTGTATCTGCTTCAATCACCCTGACTATATCTGCTTCCATCATTCTGACTGTATCTGCTTCCATCACTCTGACTGTATCTGCTTCCATCACTCTGATTGTATCTGCTTCCATCACTCTGACTGTATCTGCTTCAATCACCCAGAATGCATCTGCTTCCATCACTCTGACTGTTTCTGCTTCCATCACTCTGATTGTATCCGCTTCCATCATTCTGACTGTATCTGCTTCCATCACTATGATTGTATCTGATCTGATCACTCTGACTGTATCTGCTTCCATCACTCTGATTGCATCCGCTTCCATCACTCTGACTGTTTCTGCTTCCATCACTCTGATTGTATCCACTTCCATCACTCTGACTGTATCTGCTTCAATCACCCTGACTGTATCTGCTTCCATCACTCTGACTGTATCTGCTTCCATCATTCTGACTGCCTTTGCTTCCATTACTCTGATTGTATCTGCTTCCATCACTCTGACTGTATCTGCTTCCATCACTCTGACTGTATCTGCTTCCATCACTCTGACTGTATCTGCTTCAATCACCCAGAATGCATCTGCTTCCATCACTCTGACTGTTTCTGCTTCCATCACTCTGTTGTATCCGCTTCCATCATTCTGACTGTATCTGCTTCCATCACTCTGATTGTATCTGATCTCATCACTCTGACTGTATCTGCTTCCATCACTCTGATTGTATCCGCTTCCATCACTCTGACTGTTTCTGCTTCCATCACTCTGAGTATATCTGCTTCCATCACTCTGATTGTATCTGCTTCAATCACCCTGACTGTATCTGCTTCCATCATTCTGACTGTATCTGCTTCCATCACTCTGACTGTATCTGCTTCCATCACTCTGACTGTATCTGCTTCCATCACTCTGATTGTACCTGCTTCCATCACTCTGACTGTATCTGCTTCCATCACTCTGACTGTATCTGCTTCCATCACTCTGATTATATCTGCTTCCATCACTCTGACTGTTTCTGCTTCAATCACTCTGATTATATCCGCTTCCATCACTCTGACTGTATCTGCTTCAATCACCCTGACTGTATCTGCTTCCATCATTCTGACTGTATCTGCTTCCATCACTCTGACTGTATCTGCTTCCATCACTCTGATTGTATCTGCTTCCATCACTCTGACTGTATCTGCTTCAATCACCCAGAATGCATCTGCTTCCATCATTCTGACTGTTTCTGCTTCCATCACTCTGTTGTATCCGCTTCCATCATTCTGACTGTATCTGCTTCCATCACTCTGATTGTATCTGATCTCATCACTCTGACTGTATCTGCTTCCATCACTCTGATTGTATCCGCTTCCATCACTCTGACTGTTTCTGCTTCCATCACTCTGAGTATATCTGCTTCCATCACTCTGACTGTATCTGCTTCCATCACTCTGACTGTATCTGCTTCCATCACTCTGGTTGTATCTGCTTCCATCACTCTGATTGTATCTGCTTCCATCACTCTGACTGTATCTGCTTCCATCACTCTGTTTGTATCTGCTTCCATCACTCTGATTGTATCTGCTTCCATCACTCTGGTTGTACCCGCTTCCATCACTCTGACTGTATCTGCTTCCATCACTCTGATTGTATCTGCTTCCATCACTCTGACTGTATCTGCTTCCATCACTCTGATTGTATCCGCTTCCATCACTCTGACTGTATCTGCTCCATCACTCTGATTGTATCTGCTTCCATCACTCTGATTGTATCCGCTTCCATCACTCTAACTGTATCTGCTTCCATCACTCTGATTGTATCTGCTTTCATCACTCTGACTGTATCTGCTTCCATCACTCTGATTGTATCTGCTTCCATCACTCTGACTGTATCTGTTTCAATCGCCCTGACTGTATCTGCTTCCATCACTCTGACTGTATCCTCTTCAATCACTCTGACTGTATCTGCTTCCATCACTCTGACTGTACCTGCTTCCATCACTCTGACTGTATCTGCTTCCATCACTCTGGTTGTATCCGCTTCCATCACTCTGACTGTATCTGCTTCCATCACTCTGACTGTATCTGCTTCCATCACTCTGATTGTATCTGCTTCCATCACTCTGATTGTATCTGCTTCCATCACTCTGACTGTATCTGCTTCCATCACTCTGATTGTATCTGCTTCCATCACTCTGACTGTGTCTGCTTCCATCTTCTGACTGTATCTGCTTCCATCACTCTGACTGTATCTGCTTCCATCATTCTGACTGCCTTTGCTTCCATTACTCTGATTGTATCTGCTTCCATCACTCTGACTGTATCTGCTTCCATCACTCTGACTGTATCTGCTTCCATCACTCTGACTGTATCTGCTTCAATCACCCAGAATGCATCTGCTTCCATCACTCTGACTGTTTCTGCTTCCATCACTCTGTTGTATCCGCTTCCATCATTCTGACTGTATCTGCTTCCATCACTCTGATTGTATCTGATCTCATCACTCTGACTGTATCTGCTTCCATCACTCTGATTGTATCCGCTTCCATCACTCTGACTGTTTCTGCTTCCATCACTCTGAGTATATCTGCTTCCATCACTCTGATTGTATCTGCTTCAATCACCCTGACTGTATCTGCTTCCATCATTCTGACTGTATCTGCTTCCATCACTCTGACTGTATCTGCTTCCATCACTCTGACTGTATCTGCTTCCATCACTCTGATTGTACCTGCTTCCATCACTCTGACTGTATCTGCTTCCATCACTCTGACTGTATCTGCTTCCATCACTCTGACTGTATCTGCTTCCATCACTCTGATTATATCTGCTTCCATCACTCTGACTGTTTCTGCTTCAATCACTCTGATTATATCCGCTTCCATCACTCTGACTGTATCTGCTTCAATCACCCTGACTGTATCTGCTTCCATCATTCTGACTGTATCTGCTTCCATCACTCTGACTGTATCTGCTTCCATCACTCTGATTGTATCTGCTTCCATCACTCTGACTGTATCTGCTTCAATCACCCAGAATGCATCTGCTTCCATCATTCTGACTGTTTCTGCTTCCATCACTCTGTTGTATCCGCTTCCATCATTCTGACTGTATCTGCTTCCATCACTCTGATTGTATCTGATCTCATCACTCTGACTGTATCTGCTTCCATCACTCTGATTGTATCCGCTTCCATCACTCTGACTGTATCTGCTTCCATCACTCTGATTGTATCTGCTTCCATCACTCTGACTGTATCTGCTTCCATCACTCTGACTGTATCTGCTTCCATCACACTGGTTGTATCTGCTTCCATCACTCTGATTGTATCTGCTTCCATCACTCTGACTGTATCTGCTTCCATCACTCTGTTTGTATCTGCTTCCATCACTCTGATTGTATCTGCTTCCATCACTCTGGTTGTACCCGCTTCCATCACTCTGACTGTATCTGCTTCCATCACTCTGATTGTATCTGCTTCCATCACTCTGACTGTATCTGCTTCCATCACTCTGATTGTATCCGCTTCCATCACTCTGACTGTATCTGCTCCATCACTCTGATTGTATCTGCTTCCATCACTCTGATTGTATCCGCTTCCATCACTCTAACTGTATCTGCTTCCATCACTCTGATTGTATCTGCTTTCATCACTCTGACTGTATCTGCTTCCATCACTCTGATTGTATCTGCTTCCATCACTCTGACTGTATCTGTTTCAATCGCCCTGACTGTATCTGCTTCCATCACTCTGACTGTATCCTCTTCAATCACTCTGACTGTATCTGCTTCCATCACTCTGACTGTACCTGCTTCCATCACTCTGACTGTATCTGCTTCCATCACTCTGGTTGTATCCGCTTCCATCACTCTGACTGTATCTGCTTCCATCACTCTGACTGTATCTGCTTCCATCACTCTGATTGTATCTGCTTCCATCACTCTGATTGTATCTGCTTCCATCACTCTGACTGTATCTGCTTCCATCACTCTGATTGTATCTGCTTCCATCACTCTGACTGTGTCTGCTTCCATCTTCTGACTGTATCTGCTTCCATCACTCTGACTGTATCTGCTTTCATCACTCTGACTGTATCTGCTTCCATCATTCTGATTGTATCCACTTCCATCACTCTGACTGTTTCTGCTTCCATCACTCTGATTGTATCTGCTTCAATCACTCTGACTGTATCTACTTCCATCACTCTGGTTGTATCTGCTTCAATCACTCTGACTGTATCTACTTCCATCACTCTGAATGTATCTGCTTCCATCACTCTGATTGTATCTGCTTCCATCACTCTGGTTGTATCTGCTTACATCACTCTGACTGTATCTGCTTCCATGACTCTGATTGTATCCGCTTCCATCACTCTGACTGTATCTGCTCCATCACTCTGATTGTATCTGCTGCCATCACTCTGATTGTATCCGCTTCCAGCACTCTGACTGTATCTGCTTCCATCACTCTGACTGTATCTGCTTCCATCACTCTGATTGTATCTGCTTCCATCACTCTGACTGTATCTGCTTCCATCACTCTGACTGTATCTGCTTCCATCACTCTGGTTGTATCTGCTTCCATCACTCTGACTGTATCTGCTTCCATCACTCTGGTTGTATCCGCTTCAATCACTCTGCCTGTATCTATTTCAATCACCCTGACTGTATCTGCTTCCATCACTCTGACTGTATCCGCTTCCATCACTCTGACTGTATCTGCTTCCATCACTCTGACTGCATCTGCTTCCATCACTCTGACTGTGTCTGTATTCATCACTCTGACTGTATCTGCTTCCATCTCTCTAACTGTATCTGCTTCCATCACTCTGATTGTATCCACTTCATCACTCTAATTGTATCTGCTTCCATCACTCTGACTGTATCTGCTTCCATCACTCTGATTGTATCCGCTTCCATCACTCTGACTGTATCTGCTTCCATCACTCTGATTGTATCTACTTCCATCACTCTGATTGTATCTGCTTCCATCACTCTGACTGTATCTGCTTCCATCACTCTGACTGTATCTGCTTCAATCACTCTGACTGTATCTGCTTCCATCACTCTGGTTGTATCCGCTTCCATCACTCTGACTGTATCTGCTTCCATCACTCTGGTTGTTTCCGCTTCAGTCACTCAGTTTGTGTCTGCTTCCATCACCATAATTATATCTGCTTCAATCACCCTAACTGTATCCGCTTCCATCACTCTGACTGTATCTGCTTCCATCACTCTGATTGTATCTGCTTCCATCACTGTGATGGTATCTGCTTCCAGCACTCTGATTGTATCCGCTTCCATCACTCTGACTGTACCTGCTTCCATCACTCTGATTGTATCTACTTCCATCACTCTGGTTGTATCTGCTTACATCACTCTGACTGTATCTGCTTCCATCACTCTGACTGTATCTGCTTCCATCACTCTGACTGTATCTGCTTCCATCACTCTGACTGTATCTGCTTCCATCACTCTGACTGTATCTGCTTCCATCAGTCTGATTGTATCTGCTTCCATCACTCTGATTGTATCTGCTTCCATCACTCTGACTGTATCTGCTTCCATCACTCTGATTGTATCTGCTTCCATCACTCTGATTGTATCTGCTTCCATCACTCTAATTGTATCTGCTTCCATCACTCTGATTGTATCCGCTTCCATCACTCTGACTGTATCTGCTTCCATCACTCTGACTGTATCTGCTTCCATCACTCTGATTGTATCTGCTTCCATCACTCTGGTTGTATCTGCTTACATCACTCTGACTGTATCCGCTTCCATCACTCTGACTGTATCTGCTTCCATCACTCTGACTGTATCTGCTTCCATCACTCTGACTGTATCTGCTTCCATCAGTCTGACTGTATCTGCTTCCATCACTCTGACTGTTTCGGCTGGCGGAAATCGGAGCATCCAGAGGAAGCCCATGCAGACACGGGGTGAAAGTGCAATCTCCACACAGATAGTTAAGCTTGGCTGGAATTGATCCCGGGTCCCTGGCACTGTGATTGTATAAGCTTCCATCACCCTGAATGTATCTGCTTCAATGGGGGTGCCATTACATCTGTTTCAATCACCCAGATTGCATCTGCCTCCATTTGGAGTATTGTGAGCAGTTATGGGCCCTGTATCTAAGGAAGGATGTGCTGGCCTTGAAAAGGGTCCAGAGGAGGTTCACAAGCATGACCCCTGGAATGAAGAACTTGTTGTATGAGGAACGGTTGAGGACTCTGGGTCTGTACATTTTGGAGTTTAGAAGAATGAGAGGGGTTCTTATTGAAATTACAACATACTGCGAGGCCTGGATAGAGTGGACATGGAGAGGATGTTTTGACTTGTGGGAAAAACTAGAACCAGAGGACAGCATCTCAGACTAAAGGGATGATTCTTTAAAACAGAGATGAAGAGGAATTTCTTCAGCCAGAGGGTGGTGAATCTGTGCTACTCTTTGCTGTAGAAGTCTGTGGAGGCCAAATCACGGAGTGTCTTTAAGCAGAGATAGAGGTTCTTGATTAATAAGGGGATCCAGGGTTATGGGGAAAAGGCAGGAGAATGGGGATGAGAAAAATATCAGCTATGATTGAATGGCGGAGCAGACTCAATGGGCCGAGCGGCCTAATTCTGCTCCTATGTCTTATGGTCTTATGCTTCCATCACTCTGATTGTATCTACTTCAATCACTCAGTTTGTTTCTGCTTCCATCACCATAATTATATCTACTTCAATCACTCTGACTGTATCTGCTTCAATCAATCTATTTTTTTCTGCTTCCATCACTCTGATTGTATCTGCTTCAATCACTCTGACTGTTTCTGCTTCCATCACTCTGATTGTATCCGCTTCCATCATTCTGACTGTATCTGCTTCCATCACTATGATTGTATCTGATCTGATCACTCTGACTGTATCTGCTTCCATCACTCTGATTGCATCCGCTTCCATCACTCTGACTGTTTCTGCTTCCATCACTCTGACTGTATCTGCTTCCATCACTCTGACTGTTTCTGCTTCCATCACTCTGATTGTATCCACTTCCATCACTCTGACTGTATCTGCTTCAATCACCCTGACTGTATCTGCTTCCATCACTCTGACTGTATCTGCTTCCATCATTCTGACTGCCTTTGCTTCCATCACTCTGATTGTATCTGCTTCCATCACTCTGACTGTATCTGCTTCCATCACTCTGACTGTATCTGCTTCCATCACTCTGACTGTATCTGCTTCAATCACCCAGAATGCATCTGCTTCCATCACTCTGACTGTTTCTGCTTCCATCACTCTGTTGTATCCGCTTCCATCATTCTGACTGTATCTGCTTCCATCACTCTGATTGTATCTGATCTCATCACTCTGACTGTATCTGCTTCCATCACTCTGATTGTATCCGCTTCCATCACTCTGACTGTTTCTGCTTCCATCACTCTGAGTATATCTGCTTCCATCACTCTGATTGTATCTGCTTCAATCACCCTGACTGTATCTGCTTCCATCATTCTGACTGTATCTGCTTCCATCACTCTGACTGTATCTGCTTCCATCACTCTGACTGTATCTGCTTCCATCACTCTGATTGTATCTGCTTCCATCACTCTGATTGTATCTGCTTCAATCACCCTGACTGTATCTGCTTCCATCACTCTGACTGTATCTGCTTCCATCACTCTGACTGTATCTGCTTCCATCACTCTGATTGTATCTGCTTCCATCACTCTGACTGTTTCTGCTTCAATCACTCTGATTATATCCGCTTCCATCACTCTGACTGTATCTGCTTCAATCACCCTGACTGTATCTGCTTCCATCATTCTGACTGTATCTGCTTCCATCACTCTGACTGTATCTGCTTCCATCACTCTGATTGTATCTGCTTCCATCACTCTGACTGTATCTGCTTCAATCACCCAGAATGCATCTGCTTCCATCACTCTGACTGTTTCTGCTTCCATCACTCTGTTGTATCCGCTTCCATCATTCTGACTGTATCTGCTTCCATCACTATGATTGTATCTGATCTGATCACTCTGACTGTATCTGCTTCCATCACTCTGATTGCATCCGCTTCCATCACTCTGACTGTTTCTGCTTCCATCACTCTGACTGTATCTGCTTCCATCACTCTGACTGTTTCTGCTTCCATCACTCTGATTGTATCCACTTCCATCACTCTGACTGTATCTGCTTCAATCACCCTGACTGTATCTGCTTCCATCACTCTGACTGTATCTGCTTCCATCATTCTGACTGCCTTTGCTTCCATTACTCTGATTGTATCTGCTTCCATCACTCTGACTGTATCTGCTTCCATCACTCTGACTGTATCTGCTTCCAACACTCTGACTGTATCTGCTTCAATCACCCAGAATGCATCTGCTTCCATCACTCTGACTGTTTCTGCTTCCATCACTCTGTTGTATCCGCTTCCATCATTCTGACTGTATCTGCTTCCATCACTCTGATTGTATCTGATCTCATCACTCTGACTGTATCTGCTTCCATCACTCTGATTGTATCCGCTTCCATCACTCTGACTGTTTCTGCTTCCATCACTCTGAGTATATCTGCTTCCATCACTCTGATTGTATCTGCTTCAATCACCCTGACTGTATCTGCTTCCATCATTCTGACTGTATCTGCTTCCATCACTCTGACTGTATCTGCTTCCATCACTCTGACTGTATCTGCTTCCATCACTCTGATTGTATCTGCTTCCATCACTCTGACTGTATCTGCTTCCATCACTCTGACTGTATCTGCTTCCATCACTCTGACTGTATCTGCTTCCATCACTCTGATTGTATCTGCTTCCATCACTCTGACTGTTTCTGCTTCAATCACTCTGATTATATCCGCTTCCATCACTCTGACTGTATCTGCTTCAATCACCCTGACTGTATCTGCTTCCATCATTCTGACTGTATCTGCTTCCATCACTCTGACTGTATCTGCTTCCATCACTCTGATTGTATCTGCTTCCATCACTCTGACTGTATCTGCTTCAATCACCCAGAATGCATCTGCTTCCATCACTCTGACTGTTTCTGCTTCCATCACTCTGTTGTATCCGCTTCCATCATTCTGACTGTATCTGCTTCCATCACTCTGATTGTATCTGATCTCATCACTCTGACTGTATCTGCTTCCATCACTCTGATTGTATCCGCTTCCATCACTCTGACTGTTTCTGCTTCCATCACTCTGATTGTATCTGCTTCCATCACTCTGACTGTATCTGCTTCCATCACTCTGACTGTATCTGCTTCCATCACACTGGTTGTATCTGCTTCCATCACTCTGATTGTATCTGCTTCCATCACTCTGACTGTATCTGCTTCCATCACTCTGGTTGTATCTGCTTCCATCACTCTGATTGTATCTGCTTCCATCACTCTGGTTGTACCCGCTTCCATCACTCTGACTGTATCTGCTTCCATCACTCTGATTGTATCTGCTTCCATCACTCTGACTGTATCTGCTTCCATCACTCTGATTGTATCCGCTTCCATCACTCTGACTGTATCTGCTCCATCACTCTGATTGTATCTGCTTCCATCACTCTGATTGTATCCGCTTCCATCACTCTGACTGTATCTGCTTCCATCACTCTGATTGTATCTGCTTCCATCACTCTGACTGTATCTGCTTCCATCACTCTGATTGTATCTGCTTCCATCACTCTGACTGTATCTGTTTCAATCGCCCTGACTGTATCTGCTTCCATCACTCTGACTGTATCCTCTTCCATCACTCTGACTGTATCTGCTTCCATCACTCTGACTGTACCTGCTTCCATCACTCTGACTGTATCTGCTTCCATCACTCTGGTTGTATCCGCTTCCATCACTCTGACTGTATCTGCTTCCATCACTCTGACTGTATCTGCTTCCATCACTCTGATTGTATCTGCTTCCATCACTCTGACTGTGTCTGCTTCCATCTTCTGACTGTATCTGCTTCCATCACTCTGACTGTATCTGCTTCCATCACTCTGACTGTATCTGCTTCCATCATTCTGATTGTATCCACTTCCATCACTCTGACTGTTTCTGCTTCCATCACTCTGATTGTATCTGCTTCAATCACTCTGACTGTATCTACTTCCATCACTCTGGTTGTATCTGCTTCAATCACTCTGACTGTATCTACTTCCATCACTCTGAATGTATCTGCTTCCATCACTCTGATTGTATCTGCTTCCATCACTCTGGTTGTATCTGCTTACATCACTCTGACTGTTTCTGCTTGCATCACTCTGATTGTATCCACTTCCATCACTCTGACTGTATCTGCTTCAATCACCCTGACTGTATCTGCTTCCATCACTCTGACTGTATCTGCTTCCATCATTCTGACTGTCTTTGCTTCCATCACTCTGATTGTATCTGCTTCCATCACTCTGACTGTATCTGCTTCCATCACTCTGACTGTATCTGCTTCCATCACTCTGACTGTATCTGCTTTCATCACTCTGACTGTATCTGCTTCCATCACTCTGACTGTATCTGCTTCCATCACTCTGACTGTGTCTGCTTCCATCACTCTGATTGTACCTGCTTCCATCACTCTGACTGTATCTGCTTCCATCACTCTGACTGTATCTGCTTCCATCACTCTGACTGTATCTGCTTCCATCACTCTGATTGTATCTGCTTCCATCACTCTGACTGTTTCTGCTTCAATCACTCTGATTGTATCCGCTTCCATCACTCTGACTGTGTCTGCTTCAATCACCCTGACTATATCTGCTTCCATCATTCTGACTGTATCTGCTTCCATCACTCTGATTCTATCCACTTCCATCACTCTGACTGTTTCTGCTTCCATCACTCTGACTGTATCTGCTTCAATCACCCTGACTGTATCTGCTTCCATCCCTCTGACTGTGTCTGCTTCCATCATTCTGACTGTATCTGCTTCCATCACTCTGACTGTATCTGCTTCCATCACTCTGACTGTATCTGCTTCCATCACTCTGACTGTATCTGCTTCCATCACTCTGACTGTATCTGCTTCCATCACTCTGACTGTATCTGCTTCCATCACTCTGATTGTATCTGCTTCCATCACTCTGACTGTATCTGCTTCAATCACCCTGACTGTATCTGCTTCCATCATTCTGACTGTATCTGCTTCCATCACTCTGACTGTATCTGCTTCCATCACTCTGATTGTATCTGATTCCATCACTCTGACTGTATCTGCTTCAATCACCCAGAATGCATCTGCTTCCATCACTCTGACTGTTTCTGCTTCCATCACTCTGTTGTATCCGCTTCCATCATTCTGACTGTATCTGCTTCCATCACTCTGATTGTATCTGATCTCATCACTCTGACTGTATCTGCTTCCATCACTCTGGTTGTATCCGCTTCCATCACTCTGACTGTTTCTGCTTCCATCACTCTGAGTATATCTGCTTCCATCACTCTGATTGTATCTGCTTCAATCACTATGACTGTATCTACTTCTATCACTCTGGTTGTATCTGCTTCCATCAGTCTGACTGTATCTACTTCCATCACTCTGACTGTATCTGCTTCCATCACTCTGACTGTATCTGCTTCCATCACACTGGTTGTATCTGCTTCCATCACTCTGATTGTATCTGCTTCCATCACTCTGACTGTATCTGCTTCCATCACTCTGATTGTATCTGCTTCCATCACTCTGACTGTATCTGCTTCAATCACCCTGACTGTATCTGCTTCCATCACTCTGACTGTATCTGCTTCCATCATTCTGACTGCCTTTGCTTCCATTACTCTGATTGTATCTGCTTCCATCACTCTGACTGTATCTGCTTCCATCACTCTGACTGTATCTGCTTCCATCACTCTGACTGTATCTGCTTCAATCACCCAGAATGCATCTGCTTCCATCACTCTGACTGTTTCTGCTTCCATCACTCTGTTGTATCCGCTTCCATCATTCTGACTGTATCTGCTTCCATCACTCTGATTGTATCTGATCTCATCACTCTGACTGTATCTGCTTCCATCACTCTGATTGTATCCGCTTCCATCACTCTGACTGTTTCTGCTTCCATCACTCTGAGTATATCTGCTTCCATCACTCTGATTGTATCTGCTTCCATCACTCTGACTGTATCTGCTTCCATCATTCTGACTGTATCTGCTTCCATCACTCTGACTGTATCTGCTTCCATCACTCTGACTGTATCTGCTTCCATCACTCTGATTGTATCTGCTTCCATCACTCTGACTGTATCTGCTTCCATCACTCTGACTGTATCTGCTTCCATCACTCTGATTGTATCTGCTTCCATCACTCTGATTATATCTGCTTCCATCACTCTGACTGTTTCTGCTTCAATCACTCTGATTATATCCGCTTCCATCACTCTGACTGTATCTGCTTCAATCACCCTGACTGTATCTGCTTCCATCATTCTGACTGTATCTGCTTCCATCACTCTGACTGTATCTGCTTCCATCACTCTGATTGTATCTGCTTCCATCACTCTGACTGTATCTGCTTCAATCACCCAGAATGCATCTGCTTCCATCATTCTGACTGTTTCTGCTTCCATCACTCTGTTGTATCCGCTTCCATCATTCTGACTGTATCTGCTTCCATCACTCTGATTGTATCTGATCTCATCACTCTGACTGTATCTGCTTCCATCACTCTGATTGTATCCGCTTCCATCACTCTGACTGTTTCTGCTTCCATCACTCTGAGTATATCTGCTTCCATCACTCTGACTGTATCTGCTTCCATCACTCTGACTGTATCTGCTTCCATCACACTGGTTGTATCTGCTTCCATCACTCTGATTGTATCTGCTTCCATCACTCTGACTGTATCTGCTTCCATCACTCTGGTTGTATCTGCTTCCATCACTCTGATTGTATCTGCTTCCATCACTCTGGTTGTACCCGCTTCCATCACTCTGACTGTATCTGCTTCCATCACTCTGATTGTATCTGCTTCCATCACTCTGATTGTATCTGCTTCCATCACTCTGATTGTATCCGCTTCCATCACTCTGACTGTATCTGCTCCATCACTCTGATTGTATCTGCTTCCATCACTCTGATTGTATCCGCTTCCATCACTCTAACTGTATCTGCTTCCATCACTCTGATTGTATCTGCTTTCATCACTCTGACTGTATCTGCTTCCATCACTCTGATTGTATCTGCTTCCATCACTCTGACTGTATCTGTTTCAATCGCCCTGACTGTATCTGCTTCCATCACTCTGACTGTATCCTCTTCAATCACTCTGACTGTATCTGCTTCCATCACTCTGACTGTACCTGCTTCCATCACTCTGACTGTATCTGCTTCCATCACTCTGGTTGTATCCGCTTCCATCACTCTGACTGTATCTGCTTCCATCACTCTGACTGTATCTGCTTCCATCACTCTGATTGTATCTGCTTCCATCACTCTGATTGTATCTGCTTCCATCACTCTGACTGTATCTGCTTCCATCACTCTGATTGTATCTGCTTCCATCACTCTGACTGTGTCTGCTTCCATCTTCTGACTGTATCTGCTTCCATCACTCTGACTGTATCTGCTTTCATCACTCTGACTGTATCTGCTTCCATCATTCTGATTGTATCCACTTCCATCACTCTGACTGTTTCTGCTTCCATCACTCTGATTGTATCTGCTTCAATCACTCTGACTGTATCTACTTCCATCACTCTGGTTGTATCTGCTTCAATCACTCTGACTGTATCTACTTCCATCACTCTGAATGTATCTGCTTCCATCACTCTGATTGTATCTGCTTCCATCACTCTGGTTGTATCTGCTTACATCACTCTGACTGTATCTGCTTCCATGACTCTGATTGTATCCGCTTCCATCACTCTGACTGTATCTGCTCCATCACTCTGATTGTATCTGCTGCCATCACTCTGATTGTATCCGCTTCCAGCACTCTGACTGTATCTGCTTCCATCACTCTGACTGTATCTGCTTCCATCACTCTGATTGTATCTGCTTCCATCACTCTGACTGTATCTGCTTCCATCACTCTGACTGTATCTGCTTCCATCACTCTGGTTGTATCTGCTTACATCACTCTGACTGTATCTGCTTCCATCACTCTGGTTGTATCCGCTTCAATCACTCTGCCTGTATCTATTTCCATCACCCTGACTGTATCTGCTTCCATCACTCTGACTGTATCCGCTTCCATCACTCTGACTGTATCTGCTTCCATCACTCTGACTGCATCTGCTTCCATCACTCTGACTGTGTCTGTATTCATCACTCTGACTGTATCTGCTTCCATCTCTCTAACTGTATCTGCTTCCATCACTCTGATTGTATCCACTTCATCACTCTAATTGTATCTGCTTCCATCACTCTGACTGTATCTGCTTCCATCACTCTGATTGTATCCGCTTCCATCACTCTGACTGTATCTGCTTCCATCACTCTGATTGTATCTACTTCCATCACTCTGATTGTATCTGCTTACATCACTCTGACTGTATCTGCTTCCATCACTCTGACTGTATCTGCTTCAATCACTCTGACTGTATCTGCTTCCATCACTCTGGTTGTATCCGCTTCCATCACTCTGACTGTATCTGCTTCCATCACTCTGGTTGTTTCCGCTTCAGTCACTCAGTTTGTGTCTGCTTCCATCACCATAATTATATCTGCTTCAATCACCCTAACTGTATCCGCTTCCATCACTCTGACTGTATCTGCTTCCATCACTCTGATTCTATCTGCTTCCATCACTGTGATGGTATCTGCTTCCAGCACTCTGATTGTATCCGCTTCCATCACTCTGACTGTATCTGCTTCCATCACTCTGATTGTATCTACTTCCATCACTCTGGTTGTATCTGCTTACATCACTCTGACTGTATCTGCTTCCATCACTCTGACTGTATCTGCTTCCATCACTCTGACTGTATCTGCTTCCATCACTCTGACTGTATCTGCTTCCATCACTCTGACTGTATCTGCTTCCATCACTCTGATTGTATCTGCTTCCATCACTCTGACTGTATCCGCTTCCATCATTCTGATTGTATCTGCTTCCATCACTCTGACTGTATCTGCTTCCATCACTCTGATTGTATCTGCTTCCATCACTCTGACTGTGTCTGCTTCCATCTTCTGACTGTATCTGCTTCCATCACTCAGACTGTTTCGGCTGGCGGAAATCGGAGCATCCAGAGGAAGCCCATGCAGACACGGGGTGAAAGTGCAATCTCCACACAGATAGTTAAGCTTGGCTGGAATTGATCCCGGGTCCCTGGCACTGTGATTGTATAAGCTTCCATCACCCTGAATGTATCTGCTTCAATGGGGGTGCCATTACATCTGTTTCAATCACCCAGATTGCATCTGCCTCCATTTGGAGTATTGTGAGCAGTTATGGGCCCTGTATCTAAGGAAGGATGTGCTGGCCTTGAAAAGGGTCCAGAGGAGGTTCACAAGCATGACCCCTGGAATGAAGAACTTGTTGTATGAGGAACGGTTGAGGACTCTGGGTCTGTACATTTTGGAGTTTAGAAGAATGAGAGGGGTTCTTATTGAAATTACAACATACTGCGAGGCCTGGATAGAGTGGACATGGAGAGGATGTTTTGACTTGTGGAAAAACTAGAACCAGAGGACAGCATCTCAGACTAAAGGGATGATTCTTTAAAACAGAGATGAAGAGGAATTTCTTCAGCCAGAGGGTGGTGAATCTGTGCTACTCTTTGCTGTAGAAGTCTGTGGAGGCCAAATCACGGAGTGTCTTTAAGCAGAGATAGAGGTTCTTGATTAATAAGGGGATCCAGGGTTATGGGGAAAAGGCAGGAGAATGGGGATGAGAAAAATATCAGCTATGATTGAATGGCGGAGCAGACTCAATGGGCCGAGCGGCCTAATTCTGCTCCTATGTCTTATGGTCTTATGCTTCCATCACTCTGATTGTATCTACTTCAATCACTCAGTTTGTTTCTGCTTCCATCACCATAATTATATCTACTTCAATCACTCTGACTGTATCTGCTTCAATCAATCTATTTTTTT